>NC_077228.1:482484323-482499323 GCF_027887165.1 Monodelphis domestica
GTTGTCGGTAATCATTATTGCTATGTGTCATACCTGGTGTATTTCCCAGGGGTAAGGAAGTAGGCAGCCGAGCCTTCATTTGAATTGCTACTGACAATGGTAAACAATGGTCTTTGGGGGCAGAGGTGAGCAGCAAAGAAGCAGCAAGTAAATGAGGCAGCCTTTCTGGTCATGAGCAGGTCCTGCACTTGTGCAGTATTAATGAGGGCTCACTCTAATAAGGGTTCTGTCTTGGGATCTACTCCAGACAAGTGCTAACACAACAAGAACAAGCAATCATTTCAACATTAAATATTAACAGGATCCAAAAAAATTTCCTCATTTTTCACAAACCCTCTCCTCCCCATATCCTCCTCTCTATTTATTCTAAAAACACAAAAGTGAGCTAAGGACAAACACAAATTTAAATAAAAAATGTTGACTTGATAGCCACTGTCCTTCCTCTAATGTTAGTGGCCAACAACCTATTAATTTCTGTGGTCTGGAGGGTCATAGCATCAAATACTGGTTTTTAATGATACCAGCCAAATACTGCAATTTCCAAAGATCTGACTCTTGTAGGGTAGTTCTGACAAACTTGTAAAGTTCTTTCCAGTCCTGCACCCCTATTTTCAGAGTATTAGGTCAGCATTCATTCAAGAGATCACACGCACAAGCCCCATCAAGTTCCTTTTACTAGTCTATACCAGAGGACTAATCATTCAGAGCAAAATACATTTAAGTGATCAGCACAGTAAACTAAATGACAAAGAAAAATCCTCTCACATACATGGGAGATACACATGCCCACAGGTTCAACAAACCTTCTCCCTATATCTTTTTTCTTTTCAAGCCCTTATCTTCCATCTTTGAATCAATACTGGGTATTGGCTCCAAGGCGGAAGAATTGTAAAGGCTAGGCAATGGGTATTAAGTGACTTGCCCAGGGTCACACAGCTAGGAAGTGTCTAAGGTCAGATTTGAAATCAGAACCTCTTGTCTCTAGGCTTGGCTCTCAATCTACTGAGCCACCAGCTGCTCCTTTTCCTATATCTTTATCCAGAATCCAATCCTCATCTCTTCCTGTTATCTCTTCATATAGGCAGTACCCAAGTAATTGCACTGACTCTCAAACAACAAACCTTTGACTCTTACACAAGAAGGAAGGCAGCTTAGACAAGTGTAGAAGATGATAAGAAAGCTTTCTGCAATCCATGATGTACCCTCAAGTACAAAGCAATGAAGCTGGCAGTATGACTTCTAAAAAGCATCCAGCTAAAGTGGGAATGTTGCTGATACTACTTCTGTCAAAAATGTCTGCATGTCATGGTCCAGACAAGGATGAAGGAGGCTCCTGGAATAGGAGCCTAACTCCTGCTTCTCATTCATCCCCTGCTAATTCTGATTTGAGATTAAATGTGGCAATAATAATCTCCTCCTACTTTCTTCTTCACAACTCTTTTAAAACTCTCCATTCTGAGATATCCTGTATTCCCTGCTCATGAATCTCTGAAAATGGGATGCAGATCTTTGCTCCCAAACCTTGTGGATAATATAGCCTGAAGAATCTGTGCCTACCCAGGTATAGCTCTCTTACATTAATGAAGATTCAGTGCTGCCTTACTCTTTCTACTCCCTATCAAAATATTTATTCTACAGTGAATTGATCTCAGTTATCTCTCAGGAGAATATTGATTCTTCAACTGATTCATACTAACATGTGAATGATGACAGTTAGATTATGCTATTATACTTCCCAAGGGCATTTTTATATTTTTAAAAGGAGATTGTTACCTCTAAAATATGACGGGATTTTTAGTAGACCATTGAGTTTCCATAGGGAATTAGGACTTTCTTGTGTCCTTCAAGTTTTTGTGCCCTCCACAGATGACCACTACCCCTCTCACTTGAATATAAGGTTGACCCCAGAGCTGATATCTAAGCTCTCTAGACAAAATCTTCATCAGCCAGGAGAGACGAATGATACACCACAGAAACAGGACCTCTTATCTTAATACCAGGAAAGGTTGGGGAGCTTCATAAAGATGGTTCACCTGAGAAAGAAACAGGAATTAGTGTATTCCTCAAGAATCAAATACATCATTTATGGAACCACCATTGATAAGAAATCCAAGAATGTACTCTTATCCATAATCCTTCCAGAATTCAATTTCTCTTCCTTTTTATTTCCATACAGACAAAAAGAGAAGAAAAAGGAGGAAAACCCAGCACAACTGATCAATACATCAAACATTCTGAAAAAAAAGTACAATGTTGCGACATTTGTGGACCACTCACCTCTGCAAAGGAGTAGGGTAGAAGTACTTTACAGATCTCTTCTTTTATGCATGCTTGTTCTTCATCATTCATGTTTTATTTGTTTGTGTTTTTGTGTGAGTACAAGCATAATCTTGCATCTCTGAGTCAAAGAGTATGGACATTTTTGTCACTACATAATTCCAAGTTGTTTTCTAAAATGACTGTACTGATTCATAGACTCCACCAACAATACACTAGCGTGACTATTTTCTCAAAACCCCTCCAACATTGGCTTCCCGTTTTTAGTTATTTTGCATCTTTCCATGTTTGGATTTTTATTTCTCTTATTATTAGTTACAGGAGTATTCTTTTATGTCATTGTGAATAGTTTGTAATGCTTCTTTTGAGAATTATTTGCTCATAGTCTTTGGCCACCAATCTATTGGGGTATGTTTTTGGTTTATGTATGGATATATGATTATATATATAATATGTAATTATATATAACATATACTCAAAATCATATTAACACATATATTAATTATTTCTATATCTTGGATACCTAAAGAAATTTGATACAAACATTTTTTGCTTGTTCACCTGCTTCCTTTCCAATCCTAGGTAACAAAGGGTACCTAGGTGACAAAGAATATAGAGCACCAACTCTGGACTCAGGAAGACTTGGGTTCAAATCTGACCTCAGACACTTGCTAGCTATGTGGTCCTGGACAAATAAATTAACCCTGTTTGCCTTGGTTTACTCATTTGTAAAATGAACTGGAGAAGGAAGATGGAAAACGACTCTAGTATCTTTGCCAAGAAAACCTAAATTGAGTCACAAAGAGTCAAATAAAACCAAAAGCAATCCAAAACAACAACAAACATTGACCAATAACAATAGCTAGCATTTATATAATAGTGTTGAGATTTTCAAAGCATTTTAAAAATACTTTCTCATTTTGTCCTTACATACAACCCCAGGAGGTAGGTGTTATTAGTATCCTCATTTTATAGATAAAGCAAATTGAGGAAATGAAGTTATGTGATTTTTCTCCCAGGTCACACAGCTAGTAAGAGGTCATATTTGAACTCCATCTTCCTGACTCTAGAATGATTGCTTGATTCACTGGCTACCTAGCTGCCTCTATCATCAATTATAGGTAATGTTCAGGTTATACATCGCCGGTTTTGTTGAGAGAAAGTATATATCCTATAGTAATATACCCATATATTTTGGGGTCAGAATTACTGATTTTCAAATTTATAGTCTGCCATTTACTAGCTGGTAGATCTGGGCAAAGCACTCCATCTCTCTTAGCTTCAATGATATCATCTATAAAATGGGCATAATAATACTTACACTTCCTACCTAATAGTCTGTTCTGAACCTAGATGGTAGTCATCATTCTAAGATGAGTGGATGGAGCAGTCAGTTGGCTCAGAGAATAGAGAGCCAGCCTGAAGATGGAGTGTCCTGGGTTCAAAATTTGACCTCAGATACTAGTGGTGTGACCCTGGGCAAGTCAATTAACCCTAATTGCTAATCCTTTATCACTCCTCTGCCTTGGAACTCATACTCAGTCTTGATTTTAAGACAGAAGGTAAAGTTTAAAAAAAAAAGTATGAATGGATAAAGAGAGAATCCTTGCCCACATCTTCAGCCAACCTGATGAGATTACAGGAAATGGGCCATTGCTTAAAGGTAACCGATAGGGATGCAGTGATTAGTCACTCTTCCTTTTAACCTATATATAAGCAAGTTGTTCACATGCTTCTCTCTTCCAGGATTGGGGTACAGGAGGCAGAAAAAGAGAATTTAGACCATTGGCCATCACTATGAGCCTCCAAGAGAATATAGGATTCCTTGGGAAAGATGAGTTTATTGGAATGACCAAAAATCATGCCAACAAAATTCTCACATTCAATTCATTTTTTGGAGGAACTGATGGTTACTTGGTCACTTTATGTGTCTATTTATTTGTACACTCCTTTGAGCTGTTAGCATCTTATGCATCCTCTGAGAGGTGGCATAAAGGCTGTCAGATACCCAGGACCTATGTTGTACAGGATGGGAGTTGATGACTTTTAGGTGAACTTCCTGAGAACTTAAATTAGTTTGTTTTAGTTTTTACTTTTCTTTGAATCTCCAGAGCTAAGCACAGTGCAGAACATATACTAGGTCTCTTATTAAATGTTTATTGACTGACCCGTATTTGGAGAAAACTAGACATAACTAGGTCTGTAGCTTCAATTAGATTTTCCTGGATTAATGCCAGGAAGGGACAAAGAATAAAATTTTAGTTTATCCTCTTGCGGATGGCAAACCCTAAGATCTGCAATAGTCATGAACCTTCAGGAGAATCCCCGACCTGAGTTATACAACAATAACAACAACAACAATAGCATGTTAATGTTTACAAAGTACTTGGAAGGTAGAATGGAAAAAGTACTGGACCTGACTTGGCAAATCAGATCCTGCTTTTTTGTCAATACCTGCCTGACCTTAGGCTACTCACTTAACTTTTTTAAAAAAATTAATTAATTAAGGGAAGCGAAGTGGCCCAGTGCATAGAGAGCTAAGCCTGGAGATGAGAGGTCTGGGGTTCAAATTTTACCTCAGACAACTACTTAGCTATGTGACCCTGGGCAAGTCACTTAACCCCCAATTGTCTAGTCCTTACTGCTCTTCTGCCTTGGAACTGATACTTGGTATCAGTTCCAAGGCAGAAGCTAAGAGTCTTAAAAAATCGATTCATTAATTAGTTTGTTTGTTACATTAAAGTTCCCAGATAGTCTCTCTCCCTCCCTTTCTTTCCCACACTGGAGAAGGCATCATTTGACTTCATATATATATGAAAATATATATATATGTATATACATATATATATATGAACACATACACACATACATATGTGTATATGTGTGTGTGTGTGTGTGTGCTGCTTATTTCTACTTATCATTTTTTGGAGGTGGACTTACACAAGTTATTCTTCAAACAATATTTTTGTTTACTATATATAAAGTCTTGTTTCTCTTCATTTCCCTCTTCATAATTTCATGTAGGTCTTTCCATGTTGTTGTTGGGTTGTTTTTTTTTTCAATTTAACTTGCTCATCATTTCTTACAGCACAGTAATATTCTATCACAATCATATGCCACAATTTGTTTAGACCATTCCCAACGGATGGGCATCCCCTTAATTTCCAGTTCTTTGCAACCACAAAGAGGAGGCGGCTATAATTTTCTAGGCTGCAGTTTTCTCATTCATTAAATGAGAAGGTGGACTAAATGACCCCCAAGGTTCCATCTAGCATCATGAGAGAAGAAATACAAATATTAATTCCATTTTACAGAGGAGGATGCTGAGATGTAATAATGATGATCATCATCACAATCACCATCACCACAACGATGATCATAACTAATTTTTATATAGTATGTACTATGTGTCAGGTATGTGTGGTGAACTTACAAATATTACCTCATTTGATCCTCACAGTCACCCTGGGATGAAGATGCTCTCATTATCCCCATTTTACTGATAAGGCAAACAGATTTGCCACAAAGTCACTCCAGAGGAATCTGTTGACTGATAATGACTCATGATTACCCTTCCCAGAGGTATTTGCACACATTGCCTCCCAAAAATCAACTTCTAATTCTCTATTATGCTCAAGCCCCAGAGAAAATCTTTTGAGGAAGGAAACCTGTCTCAAATTCCACCACTTGGGTATTGTGTAATTAGAAAATCTTGTGCCTTTGAACTACATCTCCCAGCATCCCTTTCCTCTTTCAGCCCCACCTTGTGTGCTTGCATATTGTATACAGTTGGATGTTTTCCCACCCCCCTGAGCTCTCTTTTTTCCCATGTATGGGGCTGGGTGAGCTCTCTCTTTTTCTCTAGCCTTTTATTTTCCATTTTTGCTTCAAAGTTATGTATTCATAAATAAATCTTATTAAATATAATACTTGGAGTATTGGGGGTGTTCTGTTTTAATCTTACAGTTTCAGCCATTTCTGTATTCTTGTGAAACAAACCGTGAGGGAAGGATAGAGTAGCCCTGGACTTAGAATCAGAAGGGGCTTGGGTTCAGATACTGCCTTTCAAAACTTACTAGCTATGTGGTCTGTGGGTACACCCCTCAGTCTCTCTCTGGATCCGTTTCTTCCTTGTCAAATGTGGGAAAATGTCTGTAGAATTTACTCTTCCTTTTCTCCTCTCACGAAGGTTTTGGAGAAGATCCTATGGGATAATGTATGTCAAACACTTTGTAAACATTGTAAACTTTATGAAAATAGCAGTTCTCTTTCTCTGAGCCCTATCTTGGCCCAAGAGGAAAGAATAGAGATGAAGAGGGATAGACCCAAATGGAAACCAAGAGGTTATTCCTGGTGCTATCACAGGATAATCTCATTTTTGTGAGCCCCAGGTTGTTTCCCTATATTTAAACCCACAGAAAATTCAGATTGGAAGTCAAGATTCAAAAAGAGTTCTGGTTTTATATAGACCTTTGTACTGAAAACTTCTCGATACTTGGCTATCCACCCTCTATTTATGGATGGATAAAAACAGATGCTAAATTTCCTGAACTGAATACAGAATCCCAGAGGAAGAATTCTCTTGATCAAAAAATAACTAGGTGTGCGCAGTTGATGGATTCTGAGTACAGCAGAAGGAAGACCCAGATTGAATCCTGCTTCTGAAACTTACCAGCTGGGTATTCCTCAATAAGCTATTTAACCTTTCTCAGTTTTAGTCTTCCTCAGCTATTAAATGGGCATACTAATACCACCAATCCCAGAAGGTTATTGTAAGGATCCAATGAAATGCAATGGTGAAAAGACATTTTACATGAAAGCATTATAGAAATATTAGCTGTTGTTACCAACTAAAAACTACAATGAGACATTTGTCAAGTTTTATTTTCATGGTACTGACCTTTCAAATTCCCTACATTATCTACCCAAATTTTATTCTTCTTCAACCTCTCTTCTTATCTGGCTTTCCTCCTACATCCATGCTTTTGTTCAGACTGCCCCTCTCTTCGTGGAATGAAACACACACACACACACACACACACACACACACACACTACACACACATCCATTTCCCTCCACTGAAGTCCTTCTCTTCCTTTAAGGACCAACTCAAGTGCTTCACTTCTGCATGAAGCCTTACCTGACTTTTCAAGAGAAAATGATTTTTTTCTTCTTCCCTTTTTCAATAGCACTTGGCCCAGATGTTTCTCTTTCTAGCTTATCCCATCTTTATGTCATAAAGAATGGTGCTAGTCTCTCTTCACCTTCTACCCCAGCCATTAGACTGTAAGATCCTTAAGAACAGGGTCTGTGCTATAAATATCAGTGCCCCTAGTACCTTCACACATTGCTATTGTTGTTCAGTCATTTCAGTCATGTCTGACTCTTTGTGACTCCATTTGGGGTCTTCTTGGCAAATACACTTAAGTGATCTGCCATTTCCTTCTCCAGCTCTCATTTTACAGATGAGGAAACTGAGGTAATCAGGGTCAAGTGATTTATCCAGGATCACAGGGCTAGCACTTTGAGGCCAGATTGGAATTCAGGAAGGATCAGCACTCTATACACCTAGCTGCTCCACTTGCACCTAGTAGGGCATTTAATACCTGATTGTTTATCTTAATCCATTTTAATCTCTTGGACCTCAGCATCTTCATCTGTAAAATAAGGCAGTTAGACTGCAAGATCTTTTAGGTATCCCTCAACTCCAAACCCTTGATCTCTATGAATGAATTGGAACCTCTGCACAATTATTTAGCTGTGCTGAGCCTCAGTGGACTCCTCTCTAAAGTGGGGTGTAATAATTTCTTTCTTTCTTAAAAGCAGAGGACCTGGCTGGACAAAGGTTCTCATGAGATCTCTTCCAGAGTTAAGGGCTATCATTCTGTCAGCTAAACCATATAACTTCGGGGCTCCCTGCCTGGAAAGGCATAAAACTTGCTCTGTAGCATCTGCTAAGACCTGGTTCTTTCTTTCTCCTATTTCTCTTGTGTGTGCATATTTCTCTTTGAAGTTAAAGAGAGAGAGCGAGAGAGAGAGAGAGAGAGATGAGTAGAGAGAGGAGATGAGAGAGAAAGAGAGAGGAGAAAGAGAGAGACGAAAGAGAGAGAGAGAGAAAGAAAGAAAGAAAGAAAGAAAGAAAGAAAGAAAGTAAAGAAAGAAGAAAGAAAGAAAGAAAGAAAGAAAGAAAGAAAGAAAGAAAGAAAGAAAGAAAGAAAGAAAGAAGAAAGAAAGAAAGAAGAGACAAGAAAGAGAGAAAGAAGAGAAGAATGAGAAGAAAGAGAGAGAGAAAGAGAGAGAGAGAAAGAGAGAGAGAGAAAGAGAGAGAAAGAGAGAAAGAGAGAAAGAAAGAAGAAGAGAAAAGAAAGAAAGAGAGAAAGAAGAGAAGAAGAAGAAAGAAAGAAAGAAAGAAAGAAAGAAAGAAAGAAAGAAAGAGAAGAAGAAAGAAAGAAAGAAAGAAAAGAAAGAAGAAAGAAAGAATAGAAAGAAAAGAAAGAAAGAAGAAGAAAGAAAGAAAGAAAGAAAGAAAGAAAGAAAGAAAGAATAGAAGAAGAAAGAAAGAAAGAAAGAAAGAAAAGAAAGAAGAAAGAAAGAAAGAAAGAAAGAAAGAAAGAAAGAAAGAAAGAAGCCTGACCAATAGAAGCTGAAGGTTTTGAGTCTTGAGCTTCTGAGACATTAACTAATTAGTACTTGCTGTTAGTGAGTTTGCTCTGCCTGCCTGGCTGTGGGGCATGAGAGAAGTAGGTAGGGGTGTCAGCTTCAAAGGTGCCTCTCTATTCTAGCTAAGAACTCATATATCAACAAAACTGTAATCAGGCAAGCCCAGCTGCCTTCCTGTGGGATGAAGCCAGCAAACATCAGTGGTCCTGGAGGGGCTGATGGAGGCTGGAGAGGCTGAGAGGGAAATGGCAGAACAGACATTTGGTTTCCAGGGGGAATTTTAAATGTATGAATAAAAGGAAAACAACAGTGTATCCTGAGCCCAATTTGCAACTGGGCTAGACCTCAGGGAAAATGAAAGACAGATGGCTTGAGAAAGAGGCTTAGCTATTTTGCACGGCATCCTTTCTCCTAGCCCTTCCATTGGGGGCCTAAGGCATTGATAACCCTTTGGCTCCTACTGGAGTGGACCGAGCTCCTTAACCAAAAAAAGGTCTAGCCAAAGTCTTTTCCTTTGCTCCTGTGCCCAGCAATGCCAAGCTTTCTCCTCCTGTCATCACTAGCAAAACATCATCCCAGACAGTATATACTATCAGTTCTACTAGGAATATAAATCACCGTAAGAATTTACACTCTCTCTCCTAGAATTTATATTGATCGATGTTCTTTTTCCATTGGTCAGCAAGCCTAGCCCACTAGGAAGACCTCTGTTCTGGAAGTCAAAAGACATGGGTTCAAGCTGTGGTCTTTCTACTCACTAGCTTTTGTGCACCTCTTTCCTCACTTCCAAGGGTCCATCCAGCCCTAGGATTGTCTGACTCTTTTTGAAACAAAGCCTTCAAAGATGCAGGATTATAGGATCATTGACTATCAGATCTCAGAGGGGCCTGAAAGAGCATCTGATCCAATCCCATCCTGAACCTTGGTTTCCTCATCTGTAAAATGAGAAGGGCAAGACTGATCCACTTCACAAGGCTATGAGGGAAGTTCTTTGTAAATGTCAAAGCACAACATAAATTTGAGTTTTTACTATTATTTTAGCATTGGCTTCTTATAACATATCTGTGATTTAGAAAATATGGTAATATTATCCCCATTGTATAGAGGAAGAGACTGAAAGTCTGAAAAACTAAGGGGCTTACAGGTTCATAAGGTTATAGACAGCTGGAGCTGGAAGGGGCCTTGCTCAGTGATCCCAAGATGCTAATGAAGGTCTTTTAATGCCAACATTTTTATCTTTTTGTCCACTAGTGAAATGAAAGGCTTCATCTTCTATTAAATAAGAATAACAATGATGATAGTAATGATATAATAGCTAACATTAATATAGCATCTACTATGTGCCAGGCACTGTGCTAAAAGCTTTTTTTTTTTTTTAACCCTTACCTTACATCTTGGAATCAACACCAAGTATTGGTTCTGAGGCAGAAGAGTAGTAAGGACTAGGTGATGAGGGTTAAGTGACTTGTCCAGGGTCATATAGCTAGGAAATGTCCCAAGATCTCCCATGTCCAAGCTTGGTTTTCTATCCATTGAGCCATCCAGCTGCCCCACGTTCTAAGAACTTTTACAAATGTTAGCTCATTTGATATTCACAGATATTCTAGAAGGTAGATGATATTATTATCCCCATTTTACAGATGAGGGGGAAAGAGTGTCTACTTGCTCTGTGTATACATAAGGAAAATCTCAGGAAAGTCTAGTTTGACTAGCTAGGATGAAAATGTCCACCGTCTCAGGTCACAGCTCTCTACGTTTCAGAAAAGGGCAGAAGCATCATGATGATGCCAGGGAAATGTCCATTGATTCTCTAGAGAGTGTTTATCCCAATCTCTGGGGGAATCTGGAATTCTCATCCACTTTGGAGAGTGAGAAACTGAGTGCCAGCCTTAGTGGGTTGAATCTGTGTGTTCAAATCAATGAGTTCAACACATATCATCTACTAATATAGAAGGCACTTTGTTGTTCAGTCATTTAGTCACATCTGACTTTATGTGACCCCCATATGGTGTTTTCTTGGCAAAGATACTGGGGTGGTTTGCTTTGTCCTAGTCCAGTGGGTTAAGGCAAATGGAAGTTTGACTTGCCCAGGATCATTCAAATAGTCTGAAGCTGGATTTGAACTCAGGTCTTCCTGACTCCAGGTCCAGGGCTCTATCCACTGAGTCACCTAACTGCCTCCCAACAACAAGAAGAGTGGAATACAGGGGAGATAAGAGATAACTATATAATCATGATATAAATTAAAAGTTTATTTCATGAAAGAGCTGTTAAACAGAAAAGGGCTGTGAAAGGCTCCTAACTGGGTGGATATACACACACACACACACACACACACACACACACACACACACACACACACATGGAAGGCTTCCATAAGAAGGGGGTACCCATCTATGTGACCTTAAAGAATAAGGATTTTCATCAGGGGGATTTGAAGGAGAACAGTCATTTCAGGCTCAAGTGATAGTGTAAAGAGAGATTCATGGGAAAGGCAGATTGGAACCAGATTGTGAAGATAGTGACTATTTCACTAAAGAGTTTTGACTTTATCTGAGAGATAACAGAGAAATATGGGAGGCTCTTGACCAGGAATTATTACCATAATCAGGGAATCAGGACATTTGAATTGAAGCAGCAGTAAGTAGCATTTGCTGCCAATAGCACTAACATGGGCACCAATGGCCCCTACCACTCTGTCTGCCCATAGATAGAATATAAAAATTAGGAGAGATCAAGCTTCAGAACCAGTATTTCCACAGAGGCGAGTATAATGGATAAGGCACTGGACATGGAGACAAGAAAGTCAAATTATACCTGACACTTACGAGTTGCGTGTCCCCAGACAGGCTGCTTAATTTTTCTGTGCTTTAATATATTCATCTATAGAAAAGAAGGGATTAGACTTAATGGTCTCTAAAGATCCCCCTGGTTCGAAATCCTTGATCCTAAATAGTTCCCTTGCTGTAAAGGTGGTACTAAGTTTTTAGACAAGAGGGAGAGCAAGAGATCCAGGTAAGGTGCTATTTTTTAAATCTTTACCTTCCATCTTAGAATCAACACTACAACACTACGTGTTGATTCCAAGGTAGAAGAGTGGTAACAGCTAGGCAATAGAGCTTAAGTGACTTGCACAGAATCACACAGCTAGATTTGAGGTGATATTTGAACCCAGAACCTCCCCTACCTCCAGGCTTTCTATCCATTGGCTTTCAATCCATTGAGTCTCTTGGATACCCCCAAGGTAAGGTGTTATAAAGCAATTCAGTCTGGGGAATGTGGTTATCTCATTGTTTTATCTGTGATTTGGAATTTGTGTTCTGTGAATCCAAGGCTGAGCTCTGCTCTAAGTTGTTTGAAGTCTTAGGCAGAAAGACAATCAAAAAATTGGATAGGCTATGTTTCAAGGTCAATGGCAACTGCATCCTTGGCCACGGTTTCTGAGAGCATGCTTAAATTCTCTGGCATGTCTACACCAGAAGCCAAGAGATTCTGGCAGTTTCTGATTGTATGGCCCCATGATGGAAGGTCAATGATGTAATCAAGACCATAATTTATGAAGCTAAAACTGGCAGAGACATCTATAAAACTGAAAGGAGCCTTGGAGGTCATCTATTCCACCTAATTACAATCAAAGAAAGCCTTGAGAACTAAATTGACCCACCCAAGGTCACATAGGTAGAAAAAGGCAGAGCCAGAGATTAAATCTGGTCCTTCTAACTCTATCCAATATTGTTTCCACCACATCATAATAGACTAGAAGCCAGAAATTAGACAAAGGATTCACCTGGTAGGAGTATTTCCTTTGCTCTATTTACTGATGGATAAACTGAGGCACCTGAGATTATTGTTAGTCAAAAGGTTACACCACCACCAACTCTGAGCCCAATTCCTATTCCCTACTCTCCTTTTTCCTGGAACTCTGTCACAGAAAGAAACACTAAAAACAATTTCCAGAGAGAAAGTGCCCAAAGAAGATGCAGAAATGGAGGAATCTGAAGGGTTGTGAAAGATCATGCCCCAGATTATAGGCAGGAGAGAGCAGTTTCTGGCTCTAGGTTCTTAAATGAGTGGTCACGTTTGACTGTCTGGACTGCATAGGAGAAGCACCTCAGCCTGCCTGACTCAGATCAATAATGAAAGGCATAATAGGGTTAAAGGATCTTTTTATTAGCCCAAGGTCAGATATATATTGAATGGGGCAGAGGAAGCAAAACAGATACAGCCAAATAGAGAGCTTAGGTATGAAGCCCAATTCAATAAACCTAAGCACCTTCTGTAGACAGAACCTTCTTCTAGGACTGAGAAAGACAAGAGGTTAATTTAAATGATGAATACTCTACATAGAGTAGCTTAATGGATAGAGTGCCAGGTCTACAGTCAAGAAGATTCATTTTCCTGAGTTCAAATCTGAGTTCAGATATTTACTAGCTGTGTGACCCTGGGCAAGTCCATTTGCCTCAGTTTCCTTATCTGTAAAATGAGCTGAAGAAGGAAATGGCAAACTACCCTAGTATTTCTGCCAAGAAATTCCCAAATAGGGTCATGAAGAGTTGGACACAACTGAACAACAATTCTAAATAGTCCTTTTACAGTTGGAAAGACTCTAAAAGGACTTCTAAGAGCCCTCGAAGGGAGATTATTTAGAAATGGAGCATTCTTAAAGATTAGCATTATTACAAAAATTAATTTCATAGATTTGGAAACTGAGGCTTAGAATGGGTAAGCAAGCAATGTGCCTAAGATCATACAGATAATAAGTACTAGAGCTGGCAGGTTTCCTGATCTCAAGCCCAGGGATATCCCCACCATCTCTTCCATAGTGAAATAGCCTTGCATTCTTGCAGTTTACTAAGGAGATTTTTGACACATATACATCTTCAGATGCCATAAATCATCTCCTTTCCTCAAACCTTTGTACTAGCTATACTCCCAGCCTAAAATGCAATCCCTTCCTCATCTCTGATTTAGATTCTCTAGACTCCTTCAAACTCAGGTCAAATGCCCCCTCCTTCATGGAACCTTTCCTTATCTAACCTCTCCCTCAGTTGATAGAGCCACTTCCCAAATTTCCTTTATTTTGTGCCTAGAACCTTGACCTTGGAGTCAGGAAGATCTGAGTTCAAATTTAGCTTTAGATCCTATCTATGTGACTCCAGGCAAGTTTCTTTGAGCTTTAGTTTCCTTGTCTGTAAAATGGGTATAATAATAGCACCTATATCACAGGATTGTTATGAGAACCAAATGAGATGACATTTATAAAGCACTTAGCACAGTGCCTGATACAAAGTAGGCACTCAATAAATACTTAGTTGTTTTTTTTTTTAATACTATCTCTCCTATAGGATATAAACTCCTTAAGGAAGGAGGTAAGTTCATTTTTGTCTTGGAATTTTCAGCAGCTAATTGGATCTCAATAAATATTTGTTGATTAATCATTTGATATAACAATAATACAAATAATACATGAACAATCCATCAAGGAGGAGTATAACAAATTCTATGAGACACCTGAGAGGAAAAAGGTTGTTGAAAAGATTGGAATGCATTAGTAACTATCTCAAGACTGTATAATCTCCTTCTCCCTTTCTTCTCCCTCCCTTCCTGACAGTTGTTTCCAAGAGTTATTCCCTTTGCCTTAATATTCTCAGCTCAGGAAGTATCTCTCCTCCAATAGATCAGCTTTTCCCTTTAAGCCATGCAATAGGTAGCTAAATTTTGATGTCTCTACTTGGATTTATCTATGGAGCTGGTCTTTATGCTTCATCCATGCCCCTCTTCCCTTTCTCCTTCTCCTTCATCTCTCCCTCTTCTTTTCTCTCTCTCCCTCTCTCCATCTCTTATTTTTCCTTATTCTCCTCCTTTTCTTTCTTCTTCTCTTTCTTCTCCTCTGCTTCTCTTTCTGCTCCTCCTCCTTCTCCTTTTTTCTTTCTGCCCCTCCTTCTCTTTCTTCTCTCCTTCATTTCTCTCTCTCTGTCTCTGTCTCTCTATCTCTGTCTGTCTGTCTATCTCTCTCTCTGTCGCTATTGCTATATCTCTGCCTATCCTCCTCACAAGAACACA
>NC_077228.1:482504323-482619323 GCF_027887165.1 Monodelphis domestica
ATTTTTTTTTGGTGTCATAGAACCCTTTGGCAATATAATTAAGCCCATGAACTCCTTATCAGAATAAATAATTTATTTGCTTATAAAATTAAATAATTGATTTAAGGGAGCTGGGTTTTTTTTTAATCTTATTGTAGTATTACCAGGCAGCAGACATGCAATCTAGGAGGGCTGGGTAGGTTGAAGAGGAGAAGAGCAAGCTTTGAGGTCAGAAAGGGGCAATGGGCTGGTTAACCAGGACAAGGTCCAGCTTCTATAAAGAAAGGAGTTGTGAAATAGATATATGGGGCAAGTCTGAGCCAACTTGAGAGAAGAATTCAGAGCAACTAACACAAAGGAAGGCCAGAAAGACGGCATTCTGAAATTCATTTCTCCTTTTACTGAGCCATCTAGAATCATTGTCTGTACTGGGGGTTCTAGTTTGGGAGAGAAGGAGAATGTTCTGGAAAGAGCATTAATGTCCATGCCAATGCCCAATGTTTGAATCATAATAGTGCCCTTCACCATCAGTGTGACTTTAGGCAACTCATTTCCCTTCTTTTAGCCTAAATTTCCTGTTTAGTCAGTTCAGTCATGACTGACACTTCATCATCCCATTTGGAGATTTCATGGTAAAGATACTGGAGTGGTTTGCCATTTCTTTCTCCAACTCATTTTAGATATAAGGAAACTGAAACAAACAGGATTAAGTGACTTGCCTAGGGTCACACAGCTGGTAAGGGTCTGAGGCCAAATTTGAACATGGGTCTTCCTGACTCCAGACCCTGCACTCTATCCACTGTGTCACCTGTAAAATGAAGATGTTGGGCTGAATAATTTCTAAGGTACCTTCCAATTCCAACATTCTACAAGCCTATGGTCCAGTTCCTGCAGATGCTGCCTCTCCTCCTCAGTCATTGGTCAGTTCCTTCTGCCCTTCTCATCACTATGAAATTTCAATCTCTCTCTAAAAATAGGTAAGTTAAAGTATAAATATAAAATATTTGTTATATTAAATATTAGATAAATTAATTTAATATATTAATTAAATGTTACATAAAATAAATACATTTGTAAATCAAAAGGTGAGTCCTCTCTATGACTTCACTTTCCTTCCCCCAAAGGTGGTCACAAAGCACCACCTTTGGAAAAGGAAATGACATTAGAAGCCTTTTTCAGACAGACAGACGAGAGAGAAGAGCTGAGTTGGAGAGTGAGGTGGAAGAGAAGTCTACATATGCCCATTTGTTGTTGTCTACTTTGCAGCTAACTGACAAGGGAGTTAGTTACCCATACTATCACCTAATCAATCCAAGAAGAGAGGTCTTAGACCTCCTGGACATCAAGAGAGATGAAAGGGAGCTCTTGAACAGTGTCAGCATTGTGATTTCCTCTCTAGGAGCCCCAAGTACATGCTTTTAGGGTTCCAGTCTTTTCTCCTTAATTCCTAGTGCTGATCACAATGTACTGCACACATAGTAGGTTCCTATGTAACTCACAGTTCAGAATCCTAATCCCTGGACTTACCTAGATCATGTCTAAGCTTGACGATAGTCCTGTAAATCAGATCTCTTTTATTTTTCCCTCCACAAAGGAAATCTCATAAAATGATTGAATTCTATGTCTAGAATAAATATTGTGTATATATATATACATATATAATTATATATTATATGTTATAATATCTATTTATATAATTATATATAACTGACAATTTAATATGTAATAATTACATATTATCATGTATAAATTCATGGGCATATAGTTATATATTTTGAAAACTATATAGATAAATACATAAATTAATAAAATAATACTCAACTCCTATATAAATATGTAATGTAACAAGTATATTGGATACAAGACAATCTTTATTTTACCCCTGGAAAATGAAGATACTATATAAAGGGTTCACAATAGTCCATAAACAACAAATCCAATCTTCTTCCCTTTCAGATCAGTCTTTTTCTTCTACAGTCCCTCAAATTCATAATATCATCATATGGCTTAAACTCTTCTCAGGCAAGAAATGACTTTGGGGTCACTAAAGGAACAATTCCAACATTTCAGTAAGTCCCACTTTTATCCCAGAGACCCATATAAATCTCAAGCTTTGGGATCGTCTTCTCATGGTTTGCATTCCCTGTTGGATTTGCTAGCAGACAACTCTCAACATTCTGGTGAGTCCTACCTTTACTCTAGAGATCTATATAGGTATCTAACTTCATGGTACCAGGCTTGGATTGCCCCAGGGAGAAAAAAAATGAACTTACAGTTGCTAGAAAGATTGTCACTTTCCCTTCAGACCTGTACTGTTTGAATTACTCATGGTGATAGAGAAAGAGAACAGGGAATAGTGATAATGATGATGACAACGACAATGACGACAATGATGATGATGATGATGATGATGATGATGATGATGATGATGATGATGATGATGACTGCATTTATATACCACTTTAAGGTTTTCAAAATGCTTTACCTATATTGGACTATTTGAGTCTCACACCAGATAGATGCTATGATTATCCTCATTTTACAAATGAGGAAACTGAGGCTGAGAGAGATTAAGTGATTGCCCCAGGCTCACACAGCTAGTACATATCTGAGGGAAAATTCAAACTCAGGTCTTCCTGACTCTAAGACCAACACCATATTCACTGTGCCAGTGTTCTGAGTCATGGACAAGAGAAGCAGAGGAGTGATATGGTCGATGGGAGTTGGCAAAGGCTGGTTTCTGTTTTTATCTTCCTCTTAAATGAGCTTCATGCCCCAGGACTTCAAAAGTAACAAAAAAAAAACCTAAAACTAAAAGACAATGACTAGAAAGGAGTAGTGAGGGAGAAGGAATTAATATCAGAAAAGGAAAATATATGAATATGTATATAAATTTATATATACACATGAACTAGAAATTAATGGTGCTTCACACTTTGACCCAAAGCCTGGAGCCTGGTGACTTAGTAACAAAGAGGAAAGCAAACAAGTCATCATTTTCATCTGCATCCTGGAGATGAAAGTGAAGAAAGTCCTATTATCTTACTCCATCCTCCTTTTACATATAGCCTGGGGAGTTGAGGAGGGAAGAGGGAGAAGGATTCAGATCAGAATTCAGTGAACTCGGGGACCAGGCACTTGGCTGCTCCCTCAAATACATCTCCCCGGAGACTATTGCTCAAGCATGCCAGGCTCCTAGAAGCCACAGGGGACATCCAGTGCATAAATGTCAAGTCTGCTGCCTGAATTCAAAGATCTAACAGCAAAAATGTGATGCCTCATTCCTCTCCCTCTCTCCTCCATTCTGCTTTCTTCTTATCATCTCATCTCTTTTCCTTCTCTCCTTTTTTTCTGATTCTATCAGTTGCTGTCCCTTCAAACCTACCCCCTTCTCATTTGGGACTTTGCACTTTCCTGTAACACTCTTCTCTGTTCTTTGGGTTCTTTCTCCATCTATTTTATAACAATGATATGTTTGTTCCAGTTCCCCCTTGCTGGTTTTCAAGTACTTCTTATATGGATTTTTTAAACCCTTACCTTTGGACTTAGAATCAATACTGTGTATTTGTTCCAAGGCAGAATAGTGGAAAGGGCTAGGCAATGGGGGTAAAGAAACCTGCCCAGGGGTCACACAGCTAGGAACTATGTGAGGTCAAATTTGAACCCAGAACTCCCCATCCTTAGGCCTGGATCTCAATTCACTGATCCACCTGACTGCTCCATTCTTATATAGTTTTATGCTTATTCACCTTTAGTGTCCACTTGACACTCAACTCTCACCTGTGGCTCTAAGAAGCTACAGCATGGACAGTGACCACAGTCTAGTAAATCATCTTGATAGATGGGCTAAATTAGGTTAAGGATTTTTGATGGGCCACAAACCCATAAGTTGAGGGAGGTGTCTTCACCTAAGTGGATGAAAACTTCCCCAATTGGAAAGAATGGATGAGAACAATTTGTCGCAATGGTCATGAAGGCATTTGAATTCAGCTCTGTGGAGCACCTAGAGCCTGATCAGATATCAAAGATGTCAAGGTCATCCACTGCATCCCAGGCCATCACCAGTAGTCTTGACTTTTGTCTCAATACTGGACTTCAATGACTCTGGAAGAGAGAGTGAGGCTCATGACTTTGTGGAACCCTGTCTCACTTAAATCAAATCTATGCTCAAACTAAGATACCACCCTTCTCAGTCATCGGTCCTCTTTGAAAATGAATGACAAGCAACACTATTTGTATGACTTGTTCCAAATTTAGGTCCTTCACATCTCACTTAGATTGTTGCAATAGCCTTTTTAATTAGTCTCCATTTTCCAATCCATCCTCTGAAAAAATCTGCCAATGTAATATTCTAACAAATGGGTCTAATCACATCATTCTTTTTCCTCAAGAAACTCCAATGGCTCCCTACATCCCCCAGGATCAAATGTAAAACTTCAATGTTTAGTATCTAAACCCCTTCATAACCTGGCTCCAGCTAAGGCTTACTGTACATTACTTCCCTTTATGAACTCTATATTTTAACCCCTTGCATTCCTCCCACAGATTATCCCCCCACATCTCTGTGCATGAAGGTCATCCTCTATGCCTGAAGGGTACTCCTTCCTCACCCCTGCCTCTTTAAATCTCCAGCTTCCTTCCAGGTTCAGTTAAAGTACTACCTCCCACATCCCTTAGACCCTCATCTCCAGAAACTCAACTTTACCTATATTTTGTATATTATCCTATAACCCAGGGCTCTAGCCAAACCCAGAGTGTTGAACTCCATGCCCAAGCATTGGATCCTCCCACAAATACATCTCCCTTTGCAGGAGATGTTCTAATTAGTGGAGAGAGTAGCTTGCTTGACTGAGGGAAGGAGTTCATAAAGCGAGTGTCATATATAAAGTTCCAGGCTTAATTGGAAACCCAAGTTGAACTATGCATGCTCTCTCTCTCTCTCTCTCTCTCTCTCTCTCTCTCTCTCTCTCTCTCTCTCTCTCTCTCTCTCTCTCTCTCTCTCTCTCTCTCTCTCTCTCTCTCTCTCCCCTAAATAGATTATAAGCTCTCGAGGGTAGGGATCTATTCATTTCCATCTTTGTTTTGCAATCATCTAGCACAGTACTTGGTATAGAAGACATGTTTAATACCAGTTCATTGGTAGGTTGTTGCATTCATCCATTCCTCCATGGAAGCTCTCTTCTGTGGGGCATCAGCTATGACCCTGGATTCTTAAAGCTACATCAATGGTATGACAGCTTTGTTATCTCCTACCAGGTTAGAAAAGGCTTATAGATTGAATTTGGTGATGGATGATATGTTTGTCATCAGGGAGAAAGCCTAGCAAAGTTTGGAGGATTTGGCCACCCAGCAATGAATTTTATTGTTTATTTTTGGGGCTGCAGCAAAGGCATATGGGATCTCATTGCTGATTGAATAGACTCAATCACAACCTTTAGAAGTGCAGAAGTATTCCTCCACTAAAATTCACCATACCTTGGAGATATTCCTGGGTTCCCAGAAGCTAATCCAGAAAAGAACTAGTGTTGGTGGGTTCTGATCAGCTGGAAAGGCTATGAACATTCAATAGACTCTAAGTCTATCCTTCAAAGACTTGCCTCATTTAGTTCAGAGGGCTTACAAGGGTTCTCTTTTCTCCCAGATGAATTGAAAGGCTTCATATCCCTTTGGACTTTCCCTACCCAGGATGCCCAAGCAGAAAGTATAAAAGGAGGCAACTGCTGTGATAATAGCAGCACCTCTACACAAAGATAACATCAGTAATACAGAACCAATACTCCCTACTCTACAAAGCAGAGCTGGGTAGTTTTATCTCTCCTGAATTCTTCAAAAAAATGTATTAATCAAGTCTGGGAGACATCATATCCCAATAACTGAATAAAACTTCTGGAAGTTGTCTTAAAAATATATTTATTGGCTATCAGACACCATCAGGTTGTTTAGAAGGAGGTGATATTTATAAAGTGTTCAGTACAGCACTTGGCATATTTTAGGTGCTTAATAAATGTTTGTTTCCTCCTTCCTTTACCATCTTCATCCTTTAATTCATTATCTTCACCATAATTATCTCTCATCTTCAAAGTCTTCATTGTCTGAGCCCTTTAGCCAGGGAATAAAATGAAGAGGATAGAGATGAAGAGTTGGGGATGAGGGTAGAAGAATAGCTGAGGTGCCCATCAATGCTCAAAGTGGGATAAGGTTAGGCAGGTCAAGCAAGTAGCCAAATGATCCAGAGTAGGTCAGTCATTAGACATGATACCAGAGGTAGTACTAGTAGAGTGGAAAGGGTGCCGGACCTTGAGAGGCTCGGGTTCCAAGTTCCAATCCTTTCTCTAGCTTACTAGTTATATGAATATGGGTAAGTCAATCACTTCTAGAAGCCTCAGTTTCCCCATCTGTAAAATATGGTTAATAACAACTGTAATACCTAGTCTATTGGGGCAGTTTGAGCACTTAAAAATGGGTTTCCACAAAAGAATCAAAACAAGGCAGTAATGCTTTTAAAAGTAGATCTTTATTTTGGCCTCTTTTAACTTGGACAGGGGAGAGCCCAATACCTGGAGACAGCCTTAACAAGGGAAATAGACAACCAGACTTGTCACAAGACTCAAGTAATATTCTTTTTGACAAAAGCAAGAGGAGAAGAAAGGATCAGGGATGGTCTTTCTGAGAGGCTGCCTCATGCTTGGCAGACCAAGCTTTACCAGCTCTTCATCGCTCCTCTAGTCAATATGTGTAATGGCCTGAATCTCTCTAAGGGCCATAGGATTTATAGGAAGAAGGATAGTTTCTTAGTAAGTTACATTTGATGGATTGCCCAGCTCTGATGTCATGGGCAGGAAGATGCTAGGGATTGTCTGATGAGATCTCTGGCTGAGCAAGCATGCAACATGGAAATTTCCAGTATGGCAAGTAGAATTTTCTAGAAAAGAGAAGGTAGGAAGAGACAAGTCCAGAACAGAGACAGTCTTCTCTAATCAAACCCACAACAGAGTAGTGCCCCAAACTTACAGATTTTTTTTTTGGACTAGCACATATATCTTTGTGTGAGAACCAAATGAGATTTCATATATGAGTGTGTGTGTGTGTGTGTGTGTGTGTGTGTGTGTGTGTGTAATATTAATATATATGGTAAATCTTATGTAAATGGTAACTACTGTTTTCATTACCAAAATTCCCAAGGCTCCCTCACCCTCCAAGAAAAGTATCCATAAGGCAAAGAACAAATGACTCATATCTTCCTAAGGGAGCCCTCCCTGAACTCCATTGCCATGTCTACTTTGGACTCATTAAGCCATTGGAAAGCTATTTCTTTGTTTTCCTGTGAATCAAATGCCAGGATCAGCTCAAAAGGATTCTAAGTCTGTTCAAATCCAACCCAGTCCATTGATAGCACTCTTTGGATTTTCTCTTGTGATAACTTTTTTTCTTTGATTACTGTGTAATTCCTTCTAGAATATGGGTGTCTCCCCTCCCTGTTCCCCCATGCTACATCTGCTCCTGCCTCTAATTTCCTCACTAAGCCTTAATCCTCTGGTAGCTCAGCCAGAGAAAGATGTGGACCAGGAGAGGATCCGGGTCAGAGCCCAGGGAAACAGGGGCAAACTCGCTGCTGGTTTCCAAATCAACTCCAGACACAGCTATCAAAAAGTCCCCTCCAGCTGAGAGCAAAGATGACAAGCTCGGTCTACTGGAAAACTAAATAACCTGCAAGCTTTGCCAAGACTCAGAAATGAAAAAGCAAAAATGAAAAAAAACAAGATTAGACTTTCATAATGGAAAGGATCATGCCTCCTACTGGGTTGTAGTAGTAGCAGTCAGAATAATCAGAGGCAGCTAGATGGCACCGTGGATAGAGTGCCAAGCTTGGAGTCAGGACAGATCCAAGTTCAGAACTGACCTCAGACATTTACTAGCTGGATGGCCCTGAGCAAGTCCCCTTAATCCTGTTGGTCTCAGTTTCCTCATCTGTAAAATAGGCTAGAGAAGGAAATGGCAAATCACTCCAGTATATTTGCCATCAAAACATCAAATGAGATCATAAAGAGTCCAACTGAAATTCCCATTCCAGTCCTAAAAAACCTCACTGCTTGATGTTTACAAAACATTTTATACATATTATTTATCTATAAGATAGACATGAAATAAATACTACTCATTATAGATGGAGAATATGAGTCCTATGGAAGTCAAGTAATTTGTCTAGAGGCACACTTTGGGAGAGATTCGAATCCCACAGCTTCTGGAATCTAAATCTGGTGTTATTTCCACTAGTTCTCTATTACTAGATATCTATTGATTGAAAGTTTTAAAATAATAATAGCTAACATTTTATATAGCACCTACTATGTGCCAGGCACTTTGCTAAGTGCTTTACAAATATCATCTCATTTCAGCCTCACAACAACCCTGGGAGGTAGAGGCTATTTTATTTTACAATTTTTTTAATTTTACAATTAATTTGAGAAAACTGGAACAAACTGAGGTTCACTGACTTGTCTTGGATCACATAGCTAATAAGTATCTGAGGCAGGATTTGACCTCAAGTCTTTCTGACTCCAGGTCCAGTGCTCTTATGCAATGCCACCATCACTCAGCGCTTGCAACTAAATTATTTCAGCTAGGTGAAAAGTCTTGCTTTTTCTAACAACTCCCAAGAGAAAGAAATTCCATTCTACTCTAGCAGCTTTGCAGAGATAGCAAATCCTTCCTTATCAGTAAAATGAGGAGGATTTGAATAGATGACCTCTTGATGGATTCCTTCTGTTGTCTATGAGTCCATGATTCTTATTCAGGCTCCTCCCAAGAGTCCTGAACACTCTTCATCTAAAACAAATATCTAATTTCCTCACTGATTTGGGGAAGGAAGTATTCAATTTTTCTGAGACTGAGTGAAAGCTGGGTTTTCCCAGCTGGGTTCTGGGTCTGAGACCTCAAAAGAGAACCTCCCAAAGGCCAGTAGCAGCAAGGCTGCCAGCCAGACCCCAATGATAGCTCACATTTCTAGGATGCTTTAAGGTCCATGAAGCACTTTCTCCCTAACTGCTTTAGGAGGTCACCTGTACATCTCTTATCCTCAGTGCTTATCAAAGTGCCTGGAACATAACAAGAACTTAATAAGTATTCATTCATTCATTCATTCATTCCCCATTATACAGATGAAGAAGTCAATTTATTCATTTTCCAGCTATGTCGGACTCTTCATGACTCCATTGGGGGGTTTCTAAGCAAAAGTACCAAAGCAATTTACCATTTCCTTCTCCAGCCCATTTTACATATGAGGAAACTGAGGCAAGTAAAGTTAAGTGAATTAACTATTGGAGGATAGATTTGAAAGTTTTTAAATAATAATTTTAAGATTTATAATAATTAATAATTTTAAGATGATGAGTCTTCCTGACTCCAGATCCAGCACTCCATGTGCCACCTGGCTGCCACAGGTGAAGAAACTAAATATGAAAGGGGTGGAATGACTGACTTCTCCATGGGCATACCAAGCATTAAACTAGCAAGTGTCCAAGTTGGAATAGCAGTGAGTCTGTGATCAATGAAAAAGATTCACTGGGTTCTGTTCCCCACTTTGAGGTGGGGAAACTGGCCCAGGCAGGAGCTCAGTGAGATATGTGTATCTTTGACAAATAGAGCCCCACACAATTAGGAGGGATTATCCATGGTGAGAGGGCCTCCTGACAGCTAATAAAAGCATCAAGAGGGCTCCTCTCTCCTCTACAGCTGTCACCAAGCCCAGCCGGCAGGAGATGGATAGGATACAGCTTAAACCCTTTTGTTTTCATTTGTGTTTATTGGTCTGCAGGCTCAGGATGCCAAAAATGTCCATATGGACTCAGTGCAGGATGCAGAAGGAAAAACAATCTTGGAATTGAAATGAATCCAGATTCGTCCACAGAATTAAATCAGTTAGTCTCTGCACTGTGGAATCTATTGACTTGGGGGTTCACTGGAGAGGAAAAGGACTAGGGGACCTATATATGCACTGAGGACTCCAAAGGAGAACAAGCTCTCTGCCAGCTCTCTGCAATCTAATTGCTGATTCTTTGAGGAGTGGATTATGCAGGTTCCCTGACTTCTTTTCCCTCTTATTGCCTCATTCAACAAATGATCCAAAAAGTATTCTAGATTTGGATTCAGAAATTCTGCATTCAAATGCTATTTTTGGTACTTATTATCTGAGTTGTTGTTTTTGTTAAGTCATTCAATCGTTTCAAACTCTTGTGGCCCCATGGACCATAGCACATCAATAACGTCCATGGGGTTTTCTTGGCAAAGATACTGAAGTGGTTTGCCATTTCATTCTCCAGTGGACTAAAGCAAACAGAAGGTAAATGACTTGCTCAGAGTCACAGGGTTAGCATGGATCTGAGGCCATATTTAAACTTGGGTCTTCCTGACTTCAGGTCTATCCATTAAGTCACTTAGCTGCCTCCTCTTATCTGTGTGACTATGGGCAAATCATTTACTTTTTCTGTGCTCTAATTATTTAATCTACAAAATCAGAGGAGGCAGAAGGGAGATTGGACTAAATCAATGGTTTTTCACTTTGGGAGTCAGTAAACTTGTTTTTTCAAAAATATTTTGATAGGGGGGCAGCTGGATAGCTCAGTGGATTGACAGCCAGGCTTAGAGATAGAAGGTACTAGGTTCAAATTTGACCACAGACACTTCCTAGCTGGGTGACCCTGGACAAGTCACTTAACCCCCATTGCCTAGCCCTTACCACCCTTCTGCCTTAGAGCCAATACACAGTATTGACTGCAAGACGGAAAGTGGGGGTTTTAAAAATAAAAAATATTTTGATAGGGGGAAGCTAGGTGGCTTAGTGGATTGAGAGCCAGGCATAAAGAGGTCCTGAGTTCAAATTTGGCCTCAAACACTTTCTAGACCTTGAATAAGTCACTTAACCTCCCATTGCCTAATCCTTACTTTGGAACCAATACACAGTTTTGATTCTAAGATGGAAGATATATATATAATAGATATATAATTAGCTTTCTCTGTAAAGTCTATGGATTTTATTTTATGCACTTAAAAATATTCTTCAGAGAAGGAGACCCACCATAGAAGGGCTTGTTAACACACAAAAAAGCTTAATAAAGGTTATATATGACCTGTGGACTAAATGATCTCTAAGGTTCCCTCAAGTTTTAAAGCCTTTGGTCATATGATTTCTCTGTGACCCATCAATAACTAAGGGTCAATTTTCTGTACTCTTTCATTTGCAGAACTAGGGATTGCAAGTGGCATTCAGTGATAGCCATTGAAGTCCCTGTCCATCCACCCTTTTCCAGAGTACATATTTCTGAAGCACACTGAAGCCCTAGATCACATACTGGGCTATGTTGTTATCTAACTGTTTCAGACTATTTTGTATTTCCAGCTAGATTATAAATTCCTTCAGGGAGGCTTTGGTATCCTCTTTATAAGATTATGAGTTTTTGAGATGGAAGGGACCTTAGAGTGAATCCAGATGAACTGAAACTCAACCTTCCTCTCTATATGATGAGGAAATTGAGGCTAAGATTAAGTCGTCCTCTATCATCCAGGTGGAAAAAAGCAGAGCCACATTTGAACCAAGGCCTTGGGATTTCAAATCCAGTGCCCTCTTCACCATACTACTACTTTTCTTCCATCTCTCCCTCTTTGTCCTTTCTTGCTTTCTCCTTGTTTTACTTCCCAATTTTCCTTTTCTCTCTTTCTTCCCTTGAAACTTCCTAATATCACCCATGAAAATGCACAGTCAATGCCAAGCAAAGTCTCCTTGATCGCTTTGTTTGGTATATTTGGAAAGACTGTCAAACCTGGGAGGTAAAAATCTTGTCTTCATATCAGTTGTTGTCCTGCTTTTTTTTCCTGGACTGCCTGCTGGTATCTAGGAATGAAAAGGATGTTAGGGGAATTTCTTTTAAAACAAAGCAGGTACAGGAAAATTGAATGTCTAACATGAGCAATTCTTGTGCCAAGTTATAAATCTCAACTAATCACAGGATGGCAAAACTGGTTCTTTTCTCTGTGTGTGTGTCTCTCTCTGTCTGTCTCTGTGTCTCTGTCTCTGTCTGTCTCTGTGTCTCTGTGTCTCTGTCTCTGTCTCTGTCTCTCTCTCTCTCTCTCTCTCTCATTTGGTCTTCCTCTGAACCTTCCTCTCTGTATTTTACCTGGATCTCTCTCCCATCCTGTACTTTCCTCTCTTTTTTCTCTTATCTTTTTTTTTCCCTTTTGGGTTTCTCTTTCATAGGAGCTTACAGAACATTAGTTTGAGGGAACCTTAAAGATCATTTTATATAACCTATTTTATAGATTAAAATCTTGACATGTTAAGAAAATGATACCCAAGGGACACATAGTAAATTATTGACAGTCCTTCCCTATTCTCTATGGGTACAACTAGTCTCTTTTTATTGAATTAAGAGATAGGTCTGACAAGTAATCCATTTCATCAAATTACCAATCCATTAGATTCTAATGGTGACTCTGTTGGCCTCTAGGAGATAAGGCCTTGGGCTCTCCTTTTTTACCTTCTCCTGGCCCTATATACATCAATCTTCTCCCTATTTCTATCACTCTGTTCTCTTTTCTCTCTAAAATTGTTCCTTAGACCCACAATTTGGGTGCCTCCTTAAAAACTGGGGCCAAAAGAAATTGAAGGTATTAAAATTGGCAATGAGGAGACCAAGCTGTCACCCTTTGCGGATAATATGATGATTTACTTAAAGAATCCTAGGGAATCAACCAAAAAGCTAATCGAAATAATCAACAACTTTAGCAAAGTTGCAGGATACAAAATAAACCTGCATAAGTCATCAGCATTTCTATATATCTCCAACCCATTTCAGCAGCAAGAATTAGAAAGAGAAATTCCATTTAAAATCACCCTAAAAAATATAAAATATTTAGGAATCTATCTGCCCAGACAAACACAGGAACTATATGAACACAACTACAAAACACTCTCCACACAATTAAAACTAGATCTAAACAATTGGAAAAACATTGATTGCTCATGGGTGGGATGAGCTAACATAATAAAAATGACCATCCTACCCAAACTTATCTATCTATTTAGTGCCATATCCATTGAACTACCAAAAAACTATTTTACTGAATTAGAGAAAACCATAACAAAGTTCATTTGGAAAAATAAAGGATCAAGGATATCCAGGGAAATAATAAAAAAAAAAAATACAAAGGAAGGTGGCCTTGCAGTCCCAGATCTCAAATTATATTACAAAGCAGTGGTCATCAAAACAATTTGGTACTGGCTAATAGACAGAAAGGAGGATCAGTGGAATAGACTTGGGGTAAATGACCTCAGTAAGACAGTCTTTGACAAACCCAAAGACCCCAGCTTTTGGGACAAAAATCCACTATTTGATAAAAACTGCTGGGAAAATTGGAAGACAGTGTGGGAGAGATTAGATTTGGATCAACACCTCACACCCTACACCAAGATAAACTCAGAATGGGTGAATGACTTGAATATAAAGAAGGAAACTATAAGTAAATTAGGTAAACACAGAATAGTATACATGTCAGACTTTTGGGAAGGGAAAGATTTTAAAACCAAGCAAGACTTAGAAAGAGTCACAAAATACAAAATAAATAATTTTGACTACATCAAATTAAAAAGTTTTTGTACAAACAAAACCAATGTAACTAAAATTAGAAGGAAAGCAACAAATTGGGAAACAATCTTCATAACAAAAACCTCTGACAAAGTCTCATTACTCAAATCTATAAAGAGCTAAACCAGTTGTACAAAAAATCAAGCCATTCTCCAATTGAAAAAATGGGCAAGGGACATGAATAGGCAATTTTCAGTTAAAGAAATCAAGACTATCAATAAGCACATTAAAAAGTGTTCTAAATCTCTTATAATCAGAGAGATGCAAATCAAAACAACTCTGAGGTATCACCTCACACCTAGCAGATTGTTCAACATGACAGCAAAGGAAAGTAATGAATGCTGGAGGGGATGTGGCAAAGTAGGGACATTAATGCATTGCTGGTGGAGTTGTGAATTGATCCAACCATTCTGGAGGGCAATATGGAGCTATGCCCAAAGGGCAATAAAAGACTGTCTGCCCTTTGATCCAGCCATAGCACTGCTGGGTTTGTACTCCAAAGAGATAATAAGGAAAAAGACCTGTACAAGAATATTCATAGCTGCACTCTTTGTGGTTGCCAAAAATTGGAAAATGAGGGGATGCCCTTCAATTGGAGAATGGCTGAACAAATTGTGGTATATGTTGGTGATGGAATACTATTGTGCTAAAAGGAATAATAAAAGTGAAGGAATTCCATGGAGACTGGAGCGACCTCCAGGAATTGATGCAGAGTGAGAGGAGCAGAACCAGGAGAACATTGTACACAGAGACTGACACATTGTGGTACAAGAGAACTTAATGGACTTCTCCAGTAATGGCTTTACAATGTCCCTGAACAACCTGCTGCGATCTACAAGAATTAAAAAAAAAAAAACCCTATCCTCAAGCAGAGGACAAACTGAGGGAGTAAACACACCGAGGAAAAGCAACTGCCTGACTACAGAGGTTGAGGGGACATGATTGAGGAGAGACGCTAAATGAGCGCCCTAATGCAAATACCAACAACAAGGAAATGGGTTCAGAGCAAGGGCACATGAGATACCCAGACGGAATCGCGCATCGGCTAGGGAAGGGGTGGCAGGGGTTGGGGGGGGAGGAAAGGAAAATGATCTGTTTCCAATGAACAATGTATGAAAATGACCAAATAAAATAATGTTTCAAAAACTAAAAAAAAACAAAAACCATATCTTATTATCAATACGGAGTTTTCTGTGTTCCTTTGGAGGGAGGAAGGAGTAAGGACTAAGGCAAAGAACATCTGGTAAGAGATGCTCCCCAGACAGAAACTGTGGGTGAAGTCTTCTGCTGCCTTCCTTGTATTTCTTCATTTAAAAGATGAGAAAACAAATATAGTAGTAGTCTCTTGGTAACTGAGGATGATGATTGTCTTTGTGCATTTTCATCTATGATAGATGAGTGTGCACAAAGACACTTGTGCGTGAAGGAGATTTAAGTAGAAAAGTAAATGCACAGAGACAGTCCCACTCTCTCAGCGTTGGAAGCCTGGGTCCAATGGCACGAAAAGTCGTTACACCTGGAGACTTCCTCTACTGCATTGGATGGCCGTGTTGTTTTTTGTGCTCCAACATGCCCTAAGCACTCCACAGTGCTTTGCTGCGTCGCCATCTCAGCCGTTGAACCTTCTCGTTGGTTTCTTCCGCCTGTTCAGCCGAAGCAGTCTTCACATGCTGGGTGAGCAAAGCCCTGGTTCACCATGGGTCGACGACCCGATGGCTACCCTCACCAGGTTTAACCGGCCTGTCGAAGCCATTGCCCGGGGTGTGGCCACTGCCACATGCTAGCAGCTACTGGGAGCCCCAAGTGAGAGTTGGGTGTCAGGTGGGGGTCAGAGGCAGGAGAGCTGCCCTAGGAGGGCACAACAAGCCCTCCATACCAGAGATACTACTCTTCCCTGAGCACTCCATACACCCCAAAAACAAATATAAAAATTAAGAAAGTAGATAGAGGAAGGTTCATTTCTTCCCTTCCACTGGAGTAGAAACTATTAGGAGTTCAAATCATCGAATCCTAATTTGGGGTTTCCTCAACCTTGAACACTAGGCAGGTTGTCATTTTTTCTATGTACCTTTTTTCTGTCTTTATTAATAGTTTATCTGGGGAAGGGGAGGGTTGTCAGGTCTTTCCTAACAGTCCAGGAAAGACTTGGAGTTGGCAATGGCGGGCCACTCCTCTCTCTCTCTCTCTCCCTCTCTCTCTATTTCTCTCTCTCTCCTATCTCTCCTCTCAATCTCTCTCTTCTCTCAATCTCTCAGTCTTTCTCTCAACTCTCTCTCCTCTCAACCTCTTTTTCTTCTGTCAATCTCTCTCTGTCTTTTTCTTTCTCTCAACCTCTCTCTTCTCTCAATCTCTCTCTTCTCTCAGTCTTTCTCTCTCAATCTCTCTCTCTTCTCTCAATCTCTTTCTCCTCTCAATCTCTTTCTCTTTTCTCAATCTCTCTCTTCTCTCAGTCTCTCTCTCTCTCTCTCTCACAACACACACACACACACACACACACACAGCTGTGAGCAATTCCAAAGGTGAAGCTCTATCTCTCCAATCCCTAAAAAGCAAACCATTTGTCTCAGCTAATTCCTCTGGGTGGCTGGCAGTGGGCACATTATGGCAACACTTAGGCATCTACAGCATAATTTCCTGGGCATAGCACTCATTTAGAAAATGTGCCTGAATTATTGAATAGTCCATAATGGTTTTCTCTGATGACAATACACACGGCAGGTCTGTGTACCTTGGTGGGGTGTGGAAAGAGAGCAGATGGGTACCTGCCAGGGCCATAGGGCACTGGTTTATACAGCTTGACCCTCAAGGAAAAGACTACAGCTAACAGATGGAAGTTGCAAGAAAATAGATTTCAGCTCAACTGTAAGAAAAAATCAGCCACTTCAGGGGGTAATAATAATAGCCAGCATTTCTACAGCACCTTATAGCTTAGAAAGCATTTTGAATATGTTATCTCATATACAAAGTTTTACAAAAACCCTCTGAAGTGAGTGCTATTATTATCTGCATTTTCCAGATGAGAGGACTGTGGCACAGTAACTCAGGATCAGACAGCTAGTGTCTGAGGCCAGATTTGAGCTCAGGTCCTCCTGACTACAGGTCTATACTCTACCCATTATAACACCCAGCTGCCTCCCCAGGGAGAGTGAGTTCCCTGTCAATGTTTCCTCTCTTTAAGAAGAGGAGGGATGGTCAAAGACATTGTATCACAGAATGACTGAGCCAAAATGGGTCCTGGAGGTCATATAGTCCAACCATCACCCAAATACAAACCACCTTTATAAAATACTCCCTCCTCTACTTGAAGATATCTAGTTCCAGGTTTCTGAGTCAGCCCATCACCCTTTTGTTGTTAAATCATTTTAGGATGTCTGACTCTTTGTGATCCCATTTGAGGTTTCTTTGATGAAGATACTAGAGTAGTTTGCCATTTCCTTCTCTAACTCATTTTACAGATGAGGAAACTCAGGCAAACAGGGTTAAGTGACTTGCCCAGAATCACATAACTAGTAAGTATCTGAATCCAGATTTGAACTCAGGACTATTCATCTTCCTGATTCCAGGACTAGCATGCTTTTTGTACTCTGGCACCACCTAGCTTCCTTCATTCCACTTTAGGATAGTTCTAATCATTAGCACACTTTTTTCCCCTTACATTAAACTAAAATCTGTACCTCCCACAAGCAGAACAAATCTAATAATCATGTTTCCATATGTCAGGCCTTCAAGTACTTAAAACCTGAGGGATCATATATATCCCTCCCATGCTCAAGATTTTTCTTCTCCAGGCTGAATATACCTAGTTCCTTTAAAGGATACTCTGGTGGCCTAGTTTCCAGCCTTGCCAATGGGCTGTCCATGCTTTTTTGGATACATTCCAATTTATTATTGTCCCTACTAAAGTGTGAACCCAGATCTAGACTCAATATTCCAAATGGGGTCATATCAGGGAAATAGATACAAAGAGGATCTATTATTTAATTAAAGGTTGGACTGGATGACCTCTGTCCAGAAGTGGAATTGTCTGTGAGTTCTTTGCCACTAGGGAAGCCAAAGTCCTTCTAACTCTGATTCTATAAGAACTGAAGGAGGTGCAAGGAACAGGAATACCCCAGCTTTCCTGAGCAATCAAAGGCATGGATGCCTCTAGCCTGCAGTACTGAAAAGGAGTCTTGGATTTTGTCCCAGTTCTCATGATTACTAGTTACAAACAGGTTGCAATTATGGTCCAGCCCCTTCCCTTCCCTTCTCTTCCCTTGTCCTTAATTCCTTTACCTATGAAATGAAGGTGTTGGATTAGATGATCTCCTTCTGGGTCTAACATTCTCTGAATGTAGAGCCAGCCTCTAGATCACAGATGTTTCCACTTAAATAGAGATCTAACAGACAAGAGAGTCAGGTGTTTCTTTTTGAGGGAGAGAATGCTTTTAGTCCATACCAAGATGCAGAAAGTAGGACTTGAGGGGCCACTGTAGCTTCAGAGCTGGCTTTTCTGTTGAGATCACACCCAGCTGAGGTCCCAGTTTGGAAGCAGAATGAAGTTCTGTTTCTTCTTTGAAACCTTCTCCAACTCCCCTAGCTCACACTGTCTCCCTGATCTGGTCTGTAGCTCTGAACTTACTCAGGCACTAGGGCTTGATCCTCAGAGAGCCCAGCCTTAAAGAAGTGTCCTACAGCCCTTATTTTCTGGGATTCACACAATTTATCTCTTCTGTCGTTCTCTGATTGTTCATTATTTATGCAGTGTCTCTTCAAATGGATTTTTTGTTTTTGTTTTTGTTGTTAAACCCTTACCTTCCATCTTAGAATCAATACTGGGTATTGGTTCTAAAGTAGAAGAATGGTTAAGGGCTAGGCAATGGGGGTTATATGACTTGCCTAAGGTCGCACAGCCAGGAAGTGTCTGAGGTCAGATTTGAACCCAGGACCTCCCATCTCTGGACTTTACTCTCAATCCACTGAGCCACACAGCTGCCCCCCAAAAACTGATTTTTAAGAGGGCAAAAGATCTCATCATTTATTTTTCTTGTAGCCCAACCATTAAAAATGTATAAATAAATAAATTTTTATTTTATTGAATATATATTAGTTATGCTTTAACTTTATATATAAATATGTATTCATTTTTATTTCATATATAAATAAACATGTATTTATTTTATGAATAGTCTACAATACTGAGTACAGGGCTTAGTTCAATATAATGCCTTGTACTTTGGCATTCATAAATTGACCATTTCCTGATTTCAGAAGCAGATGTCCTCCTCTATAGAGGCTAGGAAAATCTCTAGGAGTCTGGAAATGTGAATTCTCTCTAAAGATTCAGCCCCTTGCTGTTTGCTTCCCTAGAGCAATGCCCTAAGTTGTAGGTCACTGTTATGATGAAAACTCCTCTCCCCAAGCATCTTTTTTTCTTCTGACTCCTATTTCCTCCACCAGGCCCTAGTCTTCGAATGTCTGCCCTTGGTCTTACTTTAAAAAAAAAAAACAGGGTGTCAGGATGCCCACCATTTGGAGAATGGCTGAATAAACTGTGGTACAAGATTATAATGGAATATTATTGTGCTATAAGAAATAATGAACAGGATGATTTCAGAAAAACCTAGGAAGACTTACATGAACCTGCTACAAAGTGAAGAGAACAGAACTAGGAGAACCATGTACAAAGTAACAACAATATTTTACAATGAACTTGAATGAAGTGAGTGACTTAACTATTTTCTGCAATACAAGGATTCAAGATAATCACAAAGGAATCAAGATACAAAATGCCATATTCCTCCAGAAAAAAGAAGAGATAGAGTCTGAATCCTGACCAAACCATACTATATTTCACCTCCTTTCTTTTTTGGGTTTGAGTTTTCTTCCACAAAAGGACTACTATGGAAAAATATTTTACATGATTACACAAATAAAATCTTCATCAAATTGCTCAGTAAGGCAGGAAAAAAGAGAAGAGAATTTTGGATTCAAAATGTTTTTTTAAGATGAATGTTAAAATTCTTTTTACATATAATTGGGAAAAATAAAATATTATTACATTATTTTAAAGAGTATCCCAAAAGCCTTAGTGCAGTTTTATGTTTTAATAGCTTAAATAATTTTCTATTGTACTAAAACTTTTGAAATACCTTGCATGCTCTCTTCTTTATCAGTCCCATCCAATACCAAAACTTGGACTTCTTCATAGATGTATTCACCTCCAATCTTGATCTCTCCTTTAAGTTCCAGATCTCTAATCTCTAATAGTCTTCTGAATAGCCCCACAGTCCCTGAGAGTCCCTGAGTACTAAGTATTCTAAACATCAACAATTAAGCTTCTTAAAGAGATTTACTTCTTCTCCTACCTTCCCAATGTGTCCATGGTACCACCAGCCCAATCACACTCAAGACCTCAGAATCAGAATTGGTTCCTCTCTTTCCTTCCCCCTAAATATCCAATCATTCTCATTCAATGTCACTCAAATCTGTCCTTTTCTAATCACTGAGGGAAAATCCCTTGATGCACTGGAATTCTTAAAGCACAGCTCTGTCCACGTCACTCTTCTACACGAGAAATTCCAAGGGGTTGCTATTGTCTCTAGAGTAACATTTAAATTCCTTCCTTCAGTTGGACTTTTAAAGCCTTCTAAAATCTGACTCCATTGTACTTTTCCAAGCTTACTGCCTATCAGTTTCCTTCGTGTGATCTTCATTGCAGTCACACTTGAGTTGCTTAATATTCCCCATACATCAGGATTCATGTCCCATCTGTATGCTTTTGCACAAGTTGAACGTCCTTCCTCTTCACTACTTCCTCATAGAAGCATTTCAAGCTCCACTCAAGTAAACCTCCTATAATAAGCCTATCCTGGCCCCCTTCATTTTTAACATTTAACTTTCTAATGTAATAACAGGTCAGTGCTAGTCCAGGAGGCCAAGGGTAGACTTTCCAACTAAGATCCCTCAGGTCTGAGCTCACTCATGTACTTCTTCAGGAAGCCTAGCCTCAAAAGAGAAGGGTCAAACTATTTTTTTTTTCATCATCTCCTGGCTCTTTTCACACCTTACCAAGGGGAAATCACTTAATGCTCAGGCGTGGTTCAAATCTTCCAAAAGAAAATGGAATGGTAACCAATGTATTGCTCTTCGAGACTACCATCATAGCCTCCAATCATTCTCTCTACTTCCAGGCTTTCTTTTCTCCAACCCATCTAAAGCAGTCTGCTTAAGGCACAAGTCTAGTGGTTAGTACAGTGCATGGCATAGTATGCTAGTAGAGTGCATGAAATAGTAATAAATCTGTGTTGACCACTCAAAAACCTTCGGTGATTCTCCATTGCCCAAGATCAACTTCTTATCTTGACATTTAAGACCCTCCACAATATGGCTCCAGTTTGCCCTTTCATTTTAACTTCATTCTATTACTATTCACGAATTCTACATTCTAGGCAAACTCTTCTCTGAACTTGGTATTTCTTCTTCTCCCCTTCTGCATTCATGCAAACCATTCATCATACCTGCAATGTACTTCTTTCTACCTACTGCTGCCTCCCCACAAAGTCACGTCTTCCTTCAAGGCTCAAATAAGGTGTTTGCTAGTAGAGTGTATGGGTGTTCAGAGAGGACTGTCTCTGCCTGTCTCTGTCTGTCTGTTTCTCTTTTTCTTCTCCAGAACTATCATTTTATTAGTGTAAGCACCTCATTGTAAGAACGTACCCTCCTCCCATGAAGTCTATTCAATCAGTTAGTCAGCCAGAATTTATTAAGTGACTGTTATGTGTCAGGCACTGTCGTGCAGCTTATAGTCTTAGAAGGTTGTCTAGGAAAGCACAGAAAGGTAAAGTGCTTGCCCAGGACCACACAGTCAGATTTGAATCCAGCTCATCTTGATTCCTTATCATCAGAGACAGGGATCTTTAAAAAGAAACAGTGAGTCAACAAGTATGGCTAAAATGTAGAATACATAGAAGGAGGGTGCTGTACAATTAGTCTATATTGCCTAGTAAGTATACTCAGGAAGCACTTAAGAAATGTTGGTTGCATTGAATTTTTGAGCCATAAAGCCCTCCTATAAAAAGCTCCTATAATTTAATTGGCAAAAGCTCAAGTCAGACTGGCTTGCTGCTCTGACGGAACACTCACCTGGTATCTATTATCTATATTCCTCTTCTTCCCAAAGGAAAGGCAAAGGTCAGGTCTTCAACTAGCACAACCAGGTAAGCCACCAGTTACTGGAACCCTCGGGTACAGCGGTTAGAATGAGGGCAGGAATGAGACTGAAAAGGCTGAGCCAGCAAACTTTTGGGACTCACTGCTGAGGACCCCTTGACCTCTGTTACTTCAGACCTCCCCAAATCTCTTAGAGGAACCTGAGATAGTGAAGATATAAGAAAACTTAACCCAATAACTCAGCTCGAAGACAAGCTCCAATGCAATTCACTTCAACTCAAAGTATTTCACAAGCCACAAGTCTGTGCCAGACACTATCCAGGGATAAAAACACAAAGGCATAAATGAAATCATCCCCATCCTTTACAAAGCTTATATTCCACTTGGGGCATATAATGTAGACCAAGGGAAGTAAATAGAAAATAATTCTAGAAGGAAGAGAGCCCCGGTGACTGAGGGGATCTTGTGAGAAGTAGCCCCTAATTCAGGGAAGCTGGGGATGCTAAGAGGCAGAGGTAGGGAGGAGGCATAATCCAAGAATAGAGATAGATGGTGGGTTTGCATGCTGGGAGCTAAGATGGCAGACTAAAGGACACTTCACTATCCCAATCCTGAGGGGGGGGGAAGGAGAATAAATCGCTGAAAAACAAAGGAAAACAGCCAGAACATGTATCACTGGTGTAAGAAGAGAGAATAGTGCAGGCAGCACAGCATCTGCAAGAACTTGGAGTAGCCCAATACCCTGAGACTTCACCAGAGACAATAAAGCTGCAAAATGGGTAGGAGCCCAGCCTGTGCCTCCCTCTGCAGGTAGAGAAGGCAGAGAAGGCAGGAAACTCCACACTCCCACATGGCAGCAGAGCCCAGAGGCCACCAGGAAGCAGAGAAGGGGACAAGCTGACCTACAGGAAACTTTTCACTACCACACAGCAGCAGAGAGCCTGAGGCAGCAGAGCTCAGAGCAGGGGACCTGCCCAGCCCAAGCACTTAGCAGGGGCAGGGAAGCAGCAGAGCAGAGACAAGCCTAGCTCACAAAATAATAGGGGAACAACGAAATCAGGGTGCTCAATATAGCGGGACAAAAGAGGTGCAAACCTCCCCAGAGCAAGCCAGCCGGGCCACCTCCTTGACAGATACAGAAACAAAGGCAACAGGGCCTACCCCAAGAACTAGAGAAATATATTCTGTGAACTTAGAGCAATGTGCCCTATACCCCAAGAACAGAGAACTACCTCAACAGATAGATAAGATAATGGGGCAGGAGGGAAAAGGACAAGTAGAAAACCAAGCAAAAGAACAAAAAAAAAAGCCCTGACCTTAGAAAGTGATTTTAGTGATACAGAAGACCAAAATATGGACTCAGAGGAAGACAGCAAGGCCAAAAAAAGGAACACGTGAATCTTCAAAGAAAGTATGTAAGGGGGGCAGCTGGGTAGCTCAGTGGATTGAGAGCCAGGCCTAGAGACGGGAGGTCCTAGGTTCAAATCTGACCTCAGACTCTTCCCAGTTGTGTGACCCTAGGCAAGTCACTTGACCCCCATTGCCTAGCCCTTACCACTCTTCTGCCTTGGAGCCAATACACAGTATCGATTCCAAGATGGAAGGTAAGGGTTTAAAAAAAAAAGAAAGAAAGTATGTAAGGATATTCCTGGAAGAACTTGAAAAGAAGATAAAAAAAAGGTAATTGACAGAAAAACTCAACAGAAAGGGGGGAGGGGAACATTCAATGAAGAAATCAACTCTCAAAAACTAAAATAGGCCAAAAGGAAAGGGGACACAAATATATATTGAAGAAAATTACTCCCTAAGGAACAGAATGAACTAACTAGAAATTTAAGCAAAAAAAATTTGAAGAAAACAACACTTTAAAGAATAAGATTAGACAAATGGGAAGAGAATCACAGAAACTTGTGCACAGAAAGAAGGAAGGAAGCTAAATAAGATGGACTGATATCCAGAAAAAAAATAAAAGAGGGATGGAAAAGAACACATAGGAAGAAGAGAAGAGATAGAAAAGGGTAAACTGCCTCTCATTAAAAGGTGCACAAGAGACAAATAGAGTGGAGAAGAAGATAGGAAGAGGCTATGCTTGAACATTACTCTCATCAAAACTAGCTCAAAATGAGAATAGCTCCCATACTCAGCCAGCTATAGAACCCTTCCTTACCTTAAAAGGAAGGAGGAGAGTAAGGAGAACAAAGGAGGAGGAGATGTGCAAAAAGGAGTGTGAATTGGTGGTGGTGGTCATCAAAAATAAAACAACTATGAACAGGAGAAGCCTAAAAGGAGAGAAAGAAAAAATAGGGGGAAATAAGATGAAGGGAACCACAATAAGTAATCATGTCTCTGAATGGGAATGGGATAAACTCACCCCCCCCCCAAAAAAAAAGAATAACAGAGTAGATTAAAAACAAGAATCCCACAATGTGCTGTCTATAAGAAACACATTTAAAACAGGGAGATACAAAGTAAAAGCAAGAAGCTGGAGCAGAATCTAAAAAAACCCAAAGGTAGAAATCATGACCTCAAACAAAGCAAAAATTGATTTAATCAAAATATAAGGAAGGAAATTATATCATGATAAAAGGAACCATAGATAATAAAATAATATCAGTATTAAACATATATGTACCAAATGGCACAGTATATAGATTCCTAAAGGAAAAGCTACACAAAATCGTAAAACGTTACTAGTTGAGGATCTTAACCTTATTTTTACAAAAGTAGATAAATCCAACCAAAAAATAAACAGGAAAGAAGTTTAGCATGTAAATAGAACTTTAGAAAAGCTGAATATGATAGACCTCTGGAGAAAACTAAATGGGAATAGAAAGGATTACACCTTTTTTCAGCAACATAGGCCACCTTCCCAAAAACTTATGTAATAAATAATAATAAGGGACTATATATTGATTGGTAATTGATAACTAACAGATCAGGCAGTTATCTTCTTTCTTCTGTCTACCTCCCTTCCTCCTGCTTCTGCCTCTTTGCATGCTTCCCAATTTCTCTCTTCTACACTGACCACATAATAGGATTTAAAAACCTAATATCCAAATGTATAAAGGCATAAGTATCAAAAACATATTTTTCAGACCATAATACAATAAAACTTACATGAAAAAGGGCAGCAGAAGGACTTAAATTTAATTAGAAACTAAATAATGTTTTATCTGAAAGAACAAATCATAGAAACAATCACCAATTTAATTAAAGAAAATTACAATGAAGAGACAAATATCAAAACATATGGGATGCAGTCAAGGCATTAGTTAGGGGGAAATTCATAGCTCTAAATGTTTACATCAATAAATTGGAGAAAAAGCAGGTCAATGAATTGGACATGCAATTAAAAAACTAGAAAATGAACAAATTTAACATCCCCAGTTAAATATCAAATTAGAAATTCTGAAAATAAAGAGAGGATTTATAAAATTGAAATGAAGAAAACTATTGAACTAATAAATAAGACAAGGAGTAAGTTTTATGGAAAAAAATAGACAGATCATTAGTAAACTTCATTTTTTAAAAAGAAATACCAAATTTCCGTTATCAAAAATGAAAAAAGAAAAACCGCAGCCAATGAAAAAGAAATTAAAACAATATTTTTCCCAGCTATATGCTAAAAAATCTGATAAACTAAGTGAAAAGGATGAATACTTATAAAAATATAAACTCCTTTGATTAAAAAAAAAAGAGGAAATAGAATATTTAAACACCCCCACCACAGAAAATGAAATTGAACAAGCCATCAAAGAACTTCCTAGGAAAAAGGCCCCAGGGACATATGGATTCACAAGGAATTCTACCAAATATTCAAAAAACAACTAACTCCAATACTACATAAACTACTTAGAAAAATCAGAGAAGAGAGAATCCTTCTAAACTTTTCTTATAAAACAAATATGGTATTGTTACCCAAACCAGAAAAAGATAAAACAGAGAAAGAAAATAATATACCAATCTCCCTAATAAACCAGCCCAGGCCAGAAATGAAACAAACCAAAGCCACTTATGGAACTGGGCCTATGAAAAGCTGCTGAACTTCCAATCTGAGAAATATAGAAGGATCCAGTCTCAAAAAGAAATATTAATTTTGTAACTCTGTAGAAGATGGATTGGAAAGGGGAAAAACTGCAGCAGGAATACCAGTTAGGAGGCTCTTGCACTAGTCCAGATCTAATGTGATGTTGGCCTCAATTAGGGTAGTGTTTGTATTAGTGGAAAGAATGGAATAAATGTAAGCAATATTGTGGAGACAAAATCAACAAAACTTGATAACTGATTAGGTGTGGGTGTGGGAGAGTAGAAAATTTAGGAGGATAAAGATGATGAGGTTTTTCTCATTTGGTCCTCACAACTTCATGAAGTAGCTAGACAGGGATTATTATCCCTCTTTTACAGATAAAGAAACTGAAACTCATACATCATAAGTAATTTTCCTAAAGTATCCCACCTTATAAGTAGCAAAACTGGGATTCATACCCAAGTGTTCAGATTCAAAGACCAAATTAATTTCATTTGTCCTAATGCTCCCTTTATAAAGAATGCCTTCAGAACTGTGGGAAGATGGCAAAGTGTAAACCTTTCTCACTCTCCTAATAACTTCCACAAACATCCAAAAAATAACTACACAGAGTCAATGCTAAAAGCAGCAAAAAAACAGAAAGTAGTCTGGAAAGAAGCTGAACAGCTTCAGGGATACTAAGGAACAGAGATAACTAGGGAAGAAGATTTCTGACTTCCCTGGTCTCAATCCCACCACAATAGGCCATGGGGGTAGGAAGAGACAGAGTGGAATCAACAACTGGCAGCCTTTCACCTTGTTTGATGAGGCTTAGAGTTGCATTCTAGAGGATAACATTGGAATCTGTAGGTGGAGAGCTCTGAGAGCATCTATGTCTGCTGTAGCTTAGCCACAAAAAGCTCCCCTGGCCCACAGCTGGGGATTAAAGGAGTGGATACCACAGAGTCTAAGAACATCAGGTCTTAGAGGCAGGAACTCAAACCTTGCTGCTAACAAATGAGGGACTTTGGAGGTTTGACAATTGTGGACTTGCTCTATTCTAAGCTATGACAGCAGGAGAGGATGAGTGAGAAAGGAGCACATGCTGGTGAGTGTGGTTGCTGAGAGACTGGAGTCCCATCAGTTATGGTCATTTCCTGGAGGGTGGAGTCCCTGACTGTTGCTACAGGAGGAGGTGAACTGTCTTCTTACACTTGCAATGGCAGTGGCAGAACTGCCCATGAGTTCTGGTTGGAACATCTAAGATCAATCATGGACTGGGGTTTAAGTGGGGGACCAGGAGTACCTCTGACCCTGGACCATAAAAACTGGGATAACTAAATAGAACCCAGAAAACACACACACACACACACACACACACACACACACACACACACACACACCTGAAACATGAAGTAAATATCCTAACACACTGTGAGCCTGGAGATTCCAGAAAAAGGACAATAATTAAGTCTATTGGCCTGGCCACCAAAATTTAAATAAATAAAAATGAGCCAGCAAAGGAGAAAGAACTCAACTATTGATAGCTATTGTGGAGACAGAGAAGACCTGGGATCAAACTCAGAAAACAGTAAAGTAAAAAATACCTACTTTAAAAACAGCATACAAATACAACAAATGACCACAAACTCAAAAGGAACTTCTGGAAGAGCTTCAAAAAGACTTCAAAAACAAAATGAGAAAGGTTGAGGAAAAAATAGGGGGAAAAATAATGGCAATACAAGAAAATCAAGAAAATTATAAAAAATGGAAAAATAAGTCAAGAAACTAATGGAAGAAAATAATATTTTAAGAACCAGAATTGGACAAAGGGAAGCTAAGAAATAATAAGGCAAAATAAAAAAATGAAATGTTAGAGGAGAATGTGAAACATATTGTCATAAAAAAGGATAATAGATCAAGGAGAGACCATATGAGAATTGTTGGACTACTGGAAAGCAACAATTTTTAAAAAAAGAGTTTAGACACTATACTCCAAGAAATCATCAAGAAAAACTGCCTAGATATTCTAGAATCAGAGGGTAAAATAAAAATTTAAAGAATCCACCAATCACTACTTCAAAGAGATTCAAAGAAGAAAATGCACAGGAACATCATTATTGCTAAGTTCTCTAGCCACCAGGTTAAGGAGAAAATACTACAAGTAACAAGGAAAACAATTTAATACTATGGAGATGCAAACAGAATAACATAAGACTTACCAGTCATGACATTAAAAAATATAGGACATGGAACATAGCATTTTGCAGAGGAAAAGACCTGAGCTTACAACCAAGAATAACATGTCCAGCAAAGATGAGTATAATTGTAAATTTTAAAAAATGGAAATTTAATAAACTAGAGTAATTTCAACTATTCCTGTAGAAAAATCCAGAACTCAGAAGAAAATCTGAGCTATAAGAAACATACAAAGCTAAAGAAAGAGTAATCATAAGCAACCTAAAAGGTCAAAGAGTTTGATTCCTATATGAGAAAAGGTTATCTGTGGCCCCTAGAAGTGGCATCATTGCCTTGATATTTTGAAGAGATGTATATTGATGGAAGACTTGAGGTCAAGGTGAATGGAATGGAATGAGCCCAAATGGTAGAGGAATAGACCAAGAAGAGGTAGGGTGGAATGGTTTTCTCATAAGGAAGAGGAATAAGTGAAGGAACTGCCATAGAGAAGGGAACATATATGATTACACGGGTAAAGATCTCCTTAACATACAGTGAAACATGAGGGAAAGGGGATAGGATAAGGGAGGGACTGAGGGAGTAATAGAAAGAATGGTGGGTTTAGAGAAAAGAAGGCAAAGGTTAAGAAAAGGGAAGGCAGGGAGGGATACCTACAGGGGAGTATATATCAAGAGGTGGGGAGGGGCAGGTAAAATGAGGGCTAAGGGAGGGACTTAGTTTAGAATCAGACTAATTAAACACTGATATGATCTTTTTGTTTCTGTCTTGGAGCCTGCAAAAGATTAATGTTGAAGGAAAAAAGGGAGTTGTTATACAAGAATCTTTATTGAACAGGAAATGAGGGGGATGCCCATCATGAGGAAAGTGGTTGAGCAAACTATGCTATATAGATGTGATAGAATATGATTGAGTTGTAAAAGGAAATAGGTAACTTCAGAAAGACATAGAACAACTTATTTGAAGTGAACTAGAACCTAAAGAATAATTAATACTATAATATCTTTTAAAATGTTTTAAAATTATATATTTAGTAACCACCACCAGCACCAAAAAACATTTAAATAAACAAATGCATAAAAAATTATGTGCAAAACGACAAATTCCACACTTTTTTGCAATTTGTTAAAAATATTTTAATTATGTGTGTGCTAATACTTTGATACTTTTTACTCTTGATTTTTTGGCTATTTTTAAAATGTAATCATAGTGTATGTTATTCTTATTCTCTTTTCTTCTCTTTTTATCTCTTCATATATTTTCTTATTTTCTTTGAATATTTATCATTTCTCATTACATAATACCCAATCATTGCATTTCTGTTATTTCCAGTTATTCTGTCATTATACCAAAGCTTCTATAAATATTTTCATACGGGTCTAATTCTAGTAATGGGATATCAAAGTCAATGAGCATAAACAGCTTTATAATTCTTTTTTTTTACAACTCTTAATGTATACTTCCACCTTGTTTTCTAAAAACAAATTCACAGATGATCTAGAAATGCAATATTAGGCCTGTTTCTCCATGTTCCTATTAGCATTTAATTTCATTTGATCAACTTAACCCATCTAATTCTCATTTAAATACATTATCAAGGCCACATTTAACTAGATTAATCCTTAGACAGTAGGCATAGTCTGTTGCCAAGACAATACTCTTTCCAAAACCAAGCCTTTTGAGCTTGGTCATACTGAGTAGGACTTTTACTCCAATGCCACAACCCCTCAGAAATACATACCTCCACAGTATGATGAGCATTAAAGGAAGGCTTCTGCAAAATATTTATGCTCTCTAAATCACTGTTGTCCCATCAGAAACTATGTTTGGATTGTGTGTACATATATATGTATACTCAGGCTTAGATCTACTACTAGCTTCATGTAGTTGTATGGGAACCCTCCAGATATCAACCATATTTAACTTATCTAAGGTTCTTTTCATCTCCTTAACTTCTTTCTTATTTTTTGTTAGATTTATCTAGTTATGAGAAGGGAAAATTAAAGTCCCTCGCTATTATTTTGTTATCTATTTCCATCTCTATCTTGTTTAGTTTCACCTTTATAAATCTGGATGATATAATTTTAGTGTATATAGTTCCAATACCAATAATGTTTCATTATCCATATTACTCATCCCCAATATAATATAGTTATTCTCTTCATCCCTTCCAATTATATCCATTTTAGTCCCAACTCTGTCAGAGATCATGACTACTGCCCTTGCCTTCTCTGGATTGGAGGCGGCATAGTATATTCTACTCCAGTCCCTCATCTTCACTCTATGTGTCTCTCTCATTCTCTTTCTTTTTTTTAAAGGGGAATGAGGGCTAAATGCCAAAAATAGGTCCTTCTGCCCCAGCAGAATGGCATATCTTTATTGGTAAAAACAGGAAATAGACTAATGAGGTCATTATGGCTATGTCCAAGGAAGGGCAATGTGCCTATGGCCATGAAGTTAGTCTGTCCAGTCACAATTCCCTGGGCATGGAGAAGGTCACTCATTGTGTCTGGCCAGGCAGGGACTGAATCCTCCCTCCCTGGAGCAGCTGTAGGGGCTATTGGACACAGGGCACTGGGGATGGTGCATAACCAGATTGTGGTGGCTCTATCTATAGTGAATGAGAGCTGGGGCAGGAGGTGAGGAAACAGGTGTAGTATCTAACAAACCAGGAGGAGGCAAGGGATCACCAAAGGCTGTATAGTTGAGGGGGAAGTAGCCAGGCAGGACAGGATTATCCAAGAAGAAGCTGTCTTGAGGGAGGAATTGGGGTGAAGGGAAGGGTAGGGGTAATGAGAGGTGAAAGGGCAGGGTTGGGGTGGCAGTGGGGAAAGGGAGAGGTGGGAGGAAGGGGGAATGTGGGAGTAGGCGCAAAGGCAGGAGCTGGGGCTAGAGCTGCCTATTCAGCCAGGACAAAAGACCATTAATCTCTTGGGCTACTGGCTCAAAGGAAAGAGACCTCTTAGTCCTCTGAGATGAACATCTCCAGGATGCAGACTCCTCAGCCCCCAGCACTGGCTATTCTAAGAAGGACCACTCCAGGGATGCAATCGAAGAACAAAAAGGAGGCTCTTCAGCTGCCTGGGCTAGATGTCTCAGGGTGGCAAAGTACCCTCAGAGAGCTCGGTAGGATGCCTCCAAGATAAAGACCCCTTGAGCCTGTGTTATAGGGATAATCACTCCTCATTTCACTCCCCAATGTTAGATTTAAAATAGTTTTGAGCATTAAATAGTTGTAGATAAGAGAGTGGGAGCCATAAACTGTGATAATTAAAATGTTTGGGAGCAAGGGAAATATATATATATATCAATTATGACCACTGAAATATGTTTTCTACTGTGTCTTGGTTTTATATAAATATAAGATGGTCGCCAGGGAATATATTCCCAATTTTATGAATATGCCCAAGCCAACTGGGTTTTATAGAGAAATTTAATTTATAATACACTGATTAATCAATAGAAAAAGAGAGAAGTAAGAAAGGAATAAGAATGAAGGGTCTCAAGCCAATAAGGCCTAGACTTCAGTCCTAAGAGATAAATCAGTCAATTGGTTTTATCACTCACCCAAGATCTCTCTAGGTAAGGCTTCTCATGCCAACCTCAGGCTCCACCTTCAAGAGAGCCTCCTTTCAAGAAATGTTTCCAGAGAATTCTCCTCCTGACTCCTCCTGAGTTCACCTTCCACAGCCTCCTTCAAAACCTCTCCAGGAGCTCTCCCTCCAAGACCTCTCTCCTCTCAGACATCCTTCAGAGCATCAACCCCCTTCAGTCCTCAGACCCCGCTATCTTTAAGCATACAATCTAAGTTCCCTCCCCTCAGTTCTCACATCTACCAATCACTGTCGATGTCTCCCCTGTGCCAATGGTGGCTCTAGCTTAACCCAGGACCGCCCAGAGGTCTGTCCCCTTTGCACATGTCTGTTGAAGGTCATATTCTCAAATAATTAAATCTTGATCTTTGCTGCAGCCCTTCCTAAATCCTGTTACTCTGAGTAGGGTGGAGATTGTAGTTTCCAAGACCTGGTTCTGTCATTCCAAGTATCTCTATTGTATCAATTCTAAAATCAATCATGACTCAAAGAACTTCCTGACCTATGCTTAAGCATAAGTCAAAGCCCTTTCCATTGTTTAGCGAAAGGTTTCTGTCCTAAAGTAGTCTTAAGTAGGGAGGAGAAGGATCCTCCCATGTCAAGGAGTTTCATATTCCAACAGAGTTCTTACTATCAGTAGGAAATTTTTTCAAGTATGAAATTTCCCAATGGGGAAATTTCCAAAATTCATAAGTCTAAGAAATTTTAAGGTTTACACCAAGTGGGGTTCTCCTTCAGGGAGCCTCCACCTCCCCCCACCCAGACCTCAGTCACATGGGCCAACAGCAGCTGGGAGATGTGGCAGTGGGCATGTTGGTCCCAATGTATGCCCTCCAAATGCCAGTGTCCAACCACAGGCCAGAAGTGGAAATGCAAATTGAGCCTGTCAAATTGGTGACCATCCACCAGCATGGAACAGTAGATGTTTATCTCCAATACATCTGCTTGGAGAGAGCTCATCATTGGCTACAGCTCAGGCAGCTCACCCAGTGGCATCACCAGGGTCCATACCAGGATAAAGGAGGCAGAGAGGACTTCTTCTATCCTTTCAAATAAGCATTCCAAGTTTTCCTGGTAACTTCTGATACCACTGTACCTGGAGAGGTCCCAGAGACAGGAGTTGACAATGATCAGGTTAGGGGATGACCCATGCTGGAACCCAGCCAGGAAAAACTCCACATAAGTCGAGTAGATGGGGGAGGAAATAGAATTGGAGGAGGTGGTGACCTGAACTGGACAGAAACTGTCAGACCATATAATGGGTCCCATTGTGAAGCTCTCCAAGCTGTCCCTGCAACCATCAGGTGGGCCTGCTCAAAGCTCAGCTACCCCTTGGCCTTGAGCTGAGCTTTGGTCAGGAGGGAGTCCTTCTGCAACACCAGGACCAGGTCCTTACAGACCAACCTCTGAATGAAGTCACCCAGGACCACCACAAACTTGTTGTACAGCAGCTGGTGGACCTCCAGCAACAAGAAATGAACCATAGTGCCTGAGGTTGGTCTGGGGGATGCATGGGAGTTGAAGTCAGGTGGCTCGTACCTAGAAAAGGAAGAGAACAGAAACACGACACCATATGGGGGAAAGATGTAAAGTTGGGTCTCTCATTTTCAGTGTTTCTTGTAAACAACACATTGTCAGAGGCATTTTCTTCTCATGGGTGAATTCATTCCATTTACATTCACTGTCATGGTTACTAGTTGTACATTTCCATTTACTCTGTTCCTCTTCACTGTTTGTTCCCCACTTCCTTTCTTTTCACTGAATCCCTCCTCATATGTCCAATTTCCTTTGACCAATACTTCTCTAATTCCTTAAGTAGACAGATCTTTAACTATGCCAATTTTCATCGACAAATAAATCATTTTAAATATGATATTTTCTAAAAGGAAGAAGTATTTTTTTTCATAAATGAAAACAACAAGCAGATTTAAAAATATCTGAATTAGTGGTAGGTCATAAGATCAAATTTCTTGAGCTTAGAAGTCATGGGATCGAACAACCTTCATTTTACTAATGAGAAAATTAAAATTTAAAGAGGATAGTTGATTTTCCTAAGGCCATATAGACAATAAGTAGCAGAAATATTTGAATTCAGGTTCTCTAGACTCTAAGGCCAGCTACCTTTCCACTGCTACCTTGAGGAGTTGTCCAAGCAATAAAAATGAGCAACTAACCCTGCCCCAGTTATTTACAGAGTCTCACTCTATCATTTAAAAATGGCATTTTTAAAGTCTCAGTCATAGTCCACAACTAGTATTTAGCTAGGTAAATTTAAATAAAAACCATTAGAAATGTCTTTATATAAGCATGAATAGGAAAAAAGAATGCCCTCATTGTAATATCCCAAGTATTTGTATACTGTCTACCCTCTGCATCCTCTTCACTTCAAACCCTAACTTCCTCCTGTGGCAGCATTGAAGATGAATGATGTCCACCTGGGCCATTGTCATAGCAAGATTTGTCTCTGTGCTAGAATTGAGGTGGTGTTCCCTAGCCATTGGTTCATTCTAGTCAACATCCTAATTAGCTTTTATATTTTCTTTTGCTAAACATGATAGTGTATTTGCTTCTGCACTTGTCCCTGAACATTTGCAGTAAAAATCAAAGTGTTGCTATTATGTTATTCCCAGTGGTATGTACTTAGAAACTATCCTTTTTAGCCAAAATTGATTTGGAGTTGTGAATAATTTTCCTTTTACAAACAGCAATGGCAAACCAACAGAGATGATGTTTTTTAAAATGGTATGTGTGGGAAGAGTGGGGGAAGCTTAGGGAAGGGGCAGGACCAGGGAAGATTGTCTTCCACAACAGATGTCCCTGCCCCTTAATTTCACCAAGCATAGTAGTATATGCCTGTAATCCTTGCTACTTGGAATACTGAGGCTGGTGGATTTCTTGAATTCAGGAATTCTAAGTCACCATGGATTAAATCATTCAAATATCTGCATTTAGTTTGGCATTAACATGATAAACACAAAGGAGCAGGAAGCCCACTAAATTCTCTAAGAAGAGGTACAACCAGCCCACCTTAAATTTAAATGGAGGTCAATGCTTCTGTAGCCCCTGAACTTCCAGCCAGGCATAGGAAGATCTAGCATTAAAAAAAAAAATAGCTCACATCAATAAGATCAAAGAATACTTTAGGAACAAAAATATGTAGGAATACTTCAAAGGATAGTTGTAAATACCAACAAAATGGTACAGACTTTTGGAAATTATTGAAGACCTGTTGTCAGATATGGGAAGATTACATTAATAGCTAACTGATACATGCCATAGAAAACTCAAAAACTATATTCTCTTATTAAAGGCATAAAAGAAATAAATGAAGTGGCATTTTGAAGACAAAAGCATATGAGAAAGATTTGATGCCCTTACCCAACAACTGAAATTGAAAATCAAGATGTTAAGGATATAGTCAAAGTAATATAAAGAACAAAAAGTAATTAAATGTTAATTTAAAATTATATGATAGAGCAAGAGTGCTTAACATGTTTTGTACCCTGGATTACTCTGATCACCTGATGAAGTTTATGAACCCTTCTTAGAAGAATATTTTTTTTAATTGAAGGAAATGCTAAATTTTAGTTAGAAATTAGTAAAAATAGAGATGGGATTTTTTTCCCATCCATGTTCATCTACCTCCTGCCTGAAATCTATCCACAGTCCTCTAGTGATAAGAACACTAATTTTAGAGAATTAAAAAACAAGTTAGATAAGAAAAATCCCCCCAAAAGAGAGTATGTGGAAAATTTCTAGGTATCTGTATAGTTGATCAAAGACCAATTCAAAGAAAGTTAAATCAAACTCAAAAAGGAAAGTTGCTTACCATTCATATAAATTACAACAGGAAATATGAGAAGACTTTTGTGTATTAGGATCTAGAGGAGCACAGATGCCTCACAAAAGCCCAGAAAAAGTTCTAAAAATGCACCAGAAGGAACAATAATAAAGAAATCCAAAGCAGATAGTCTATATGATCCTCCATCCACTCCAAGATGGAAAGAAAAGACAGAGAAATCTGCAGAAACTTGGAGTCCATACAAACTATGGCAGGGTGAAGGCATAGCACCCAAGCACTCTAGACGAATAGGAGATAGGGCCAGGCAAGTACACAACTTGGGCCCCCAGGCAGGTCTTACCCCAGACACAAGGAGAGCCAGGGATAGACCAGCACCCAGGCAGACTATGCCCTCCAAGAGTACTTTTTATCTCAAGAGGATCCTACAAGAGCACAAGCAGTCCATGCCCAAACCATGACATTAGACAGAGCCAGAACCCAGTCAGTTCACACTTGAGACACAGAAGAAGCCATAGCAGAAGGAGCCTTGGAAAGTTCTTGGGAATAAAATACTTACAGTATTGTCAGTCACAATGAGAGATAGAATCATCTCAGAGTTTTTGTGGTTGTTATTCACTTGTGTGTGACTCTTCATGACCCTATGAACCATAGATATCCATGGGGTTTTCTTGGCAAGGATGCTGGAGTGGTTTGCCATTTCCTTCTCCAGTAGCTACAGTAGATCATTTTTCAGCCATCCAAGTTAGTAATGTACAAAGAGAAGAAATCAGAGAAGGTGCTGTGGCCAAAACTGAGAGGTGATTGGAAAGACAGGAGAGGAAAAAAATAAATATTTAATAACTAGAAAAATTTAATTACAAAAAAAATTAATCCTCTTCAGGACTTGAAAGGAGTGACTAAAAAGTTGTTCCAATGCTTTGTGTATTGAAATTAATTAATTTTAATAATTACTAAGAAATTTTAGTTGGTTATATTGAAATTCAATATTGTTTTTAATAAAACATTTACTTTTTTAAATTAAAAAATGTAGTATAATCCTAAATAGGAAAAAAAAAACCTTGGAAAAAAGTAACCAAATATATAAGAACCAAACTGCAAGTAGAAAAAACCCACCAGTCACCTCCTGAAACTACAAAATGAAAATTCCTAGTAACATTATAACCAAAATCTAGAATTTCTAGGTTAAAGAAAAAATACTTTGTAAGTGGCCAAAAAGAAAAAAATTCAAGTGCTGAGAATCCATAGTCAGGATCATACTAGATTAATAGCTGCCATTATGATCTTGGAAGGGAGGGAAAAGGAGATGGATATTTAATGAAATAAAAGACTTGTAAACATTTCTGATGAAAAGACCAGAAATTAGTAGAAATAATGAGATACAAACCTGGGAGTTAATAAAAACAAAAAAGTAAACAAGAGGAAAGGTCAGAAACCATTTCATAATTGAAGATGATCCCTCGTAATCCTAATATATTCCAAGTTAATAGAAGCCAAATGATAAAAAAAAAAAATAACCTAGGGTGTTTTGTTTTAGGTTCTGATGGTCTTAAAAGATGGAAGAAAGGAGATTGAGAAAAGAATATATTTGGGAAGAAGTGTAAGGGAGAAAAGAGAGATAAAGGATAGTGGGTATCATTTAATCACAATACAAAAAGAAAACAGTAGAAACCAGGAGGAAAGGCTGAAAAGAACCTCTCTTTTATCTGATCTAGTCAAAGGAGGGAAGAATACACACCCAGTTGCAGAAACATTCAACTCAACAAGGAAACAGGAAGGAATGGAGAGAGGATGGAACAAAAGAAAAGATAGGTTTACTCAAAATCAAGACAAATTAACCCCAGAGTGTGGAGTATGAAGAGGTGTTTAAAAGGAAAAAATAAAAAATAAAAGTAAGAATCTGTAATTTCCCTCTGGGTCTCTAAGCAAAGGAAAGAGCAAAGGAACTTGGGAGAAGAATCATGAAACCTACATACAAAATGTGCTAAAAATGTTCCTTGCTCACCATCCATTTCTTTATAAAGATGGGGCAAGAATCAAAGAGAAGGAAAGGAATAAAAGAATAGATGAAAGAAAATGCACAATTAATGATCAAACTGTGAATGTGAATGAGAAAACCCATCCATAAAATAAAGATGAAAGCAGAATGGATTAGAAAGCAGAATCCAACTACAGGTTTACAAGAAACACTGGAAACATAAAGATTCACAGAGTTAGAGAAAGAGACTGGAGCAACTAAAAACAAAAAAATAATCCACTGAATTAATAAATAAAATTAGGAGCTGTTTTTCCTAATGGAAACACTATTTCTAACTTAATTTTTTTTAAATGAAAGAGTAAAACCAAATAACCAACATCAAAAAAAATGAAAAAAAGCAAATTCACAACAAATGAGAAAGAAAGGAGATTATTATGAACTATGTTGCACAGTTATATGACAGGAAAACTGACAAATTTAAATAAGTAAATGAACTGAATATTAATTGAGTAATTACAAATATATAAAATGTCCAAATTTAAAAAAGAAAAAAACCCAATCTCAGAAAAAAAAATTAACAAGTCACAAATGAGCTCCCAAAAGAAAAGAATCCAGGATCTGATGGATTTACAAGTAAATTTTACCCAATATTTTTAAACAATTAATTCTAATATTAAACAAGTTATTTGAAAAAAGGAAAACAAGGGATTCTTACTAGACACAACCATTCCTATTGAAAAAATTAGAAAACATAAGAATGAATATTTCCTTAATATATATAGTGTCTATCTAAAACCAAGAACTATGTATGTATGTGTGATGGATATATATGACAAACTAGAATCCTTTCCAATAAGATTAAGGGTAAAGTGAGGATCTCTAATATCATCTGTTTTATTTTATATAGTTTCAGAAATACTAACTATAGCAATGAGATTTAAAAAATTAAATTTAGAAAATAAGTATGGGGAAAGAAGAAATAAAAGTATTGCTTTTTGCAGATATGATGATTTACTTAGATAACTCAACTAAAAAAGTCTGAGTACCAAAGCTGATTGTAAGTTGTAGGGTAATGAGGTTTTCCCAATGATTATCTTCCTGGGGCATGATGAAGAAGTCAGAGATGTCCCAGTGTGATGGAACCAGATGAGAAATGAGGAGAACTGGAGAATTCTCCAAATGGAGAAACATTAAATGCTCATGGGCAGGTTGAATAAATATAATTAAAATTACAATACTACCTAAATTAATTTGCTTCTTCAATGTTATCCCAATCAAACAACCAAAGGACTACTCTATATGACTAGAAAAGATAAGAACAAAATTATTCTGGAGGAAAAAAAGGTTAACAATCACTAGGGAAATAATGAAAGGGGGAATAGGGAAAGGAATAGGGTCTAACAATTCCAGATTTCAAACTATATTAAAAAGTAATAGGTCAATCAATGGAGCCAATTTGGTGATATGATATACAAAAGCACATAACCAAAAGCAGACACTGGGGTAAGAACTCATTTTCAACAAAAATTGCTGGAAAAAATTAGAAATCAGTAGATCAGAAACTAGATATAAATTAATATCTCGTGACATTTACCAAAATAAATTCCAAATGCTATATGACTTATACATAAAGAGTGACATCATAAAAAATTCAAGGTGCAGCAAAAAAAAATTACCTTTCAAATCCATGGATGAGGAAAAGTTCATGAACAACAGAGGAAATAAAGGACCATAGAAGATAAAACAATTTTGATCGTATAAAAATTTAAAAGTGTGTGCACAAACAAAACTAATGCAGCTAAAAGTAGAAAGAAAATGGGTACTTGGAATAGGGGTGGAGGATCTTCCCAGCAAGTTTCTCAGGCAAAAGATCTCATTTGTAGGATGTAAAGGGAACTGATTCAAATTTATAAAAATAAGATGTACTTTTTAATTGATAACTCATCAATGGATATGAGTAGGCAGTTTCTAAAAATTGAATCTAAAATATCAGTAATCTTATAAAATAATACTCTAAATTACTAATAATTAGAGAAATTAAAATTAAAGCAATTCCAAGGTTCCATTTCACATCTTCAGATTGGCAAAGCTAACAAAAAGCAAAAATGACAAAATAATGAAGGACTTTGAGGGAACAAGTATGTTAAGTGATTACTGTTGGAACCATAAACAGCATTTTGCAAATCATTTTGGAATTATGCCCCAAAAGTTACTAAATTTTGTATACCTTTTGATCCAACAACACTACTACTTGGCATATTTGCCAAAGAGAATAAATAAATAGGAAAGAGAGTCATATATATTTACACAAATTAATATCTTTTTGTGATCATAAAGAATTTGAAATTAAAGGAGTAACCATCAACTGATGAATGGCTAAATAATGGCATATGAATATAGTGGAATACTTTTGTGTTATAAGAAATCACAGGAAAAAATAAATTCAGAAAAACTTAATAAAATGTCTGGCACAGAGAATGGGGCTAAGGAATCCCACATTTCAAACTATATTAAAGAGTCATATTCATCAAAATGATTTTATATTTGTTAAGAAATAGGTCAATCAGTGGAAGCAATTAGTCATGCAATATACAAAAAATAAATAAATAAATGTTTGTTTATTTGAGAGAAACCTGAAGACTTGTACAAACTGATGAAACAAAAGTGAAGTGGACAGAACAATGAAAACATTTATACAATAATAAAATTGTAAATACAATAATTTTGAAAGACTTAGGAACTCTGATCATTGCAAAGACCAACCATGATTCCAGAGGATTCATGAAGAAACAAGCTATCAACCTCCTGTCAAAGAAGTGATAACTCAGAGTACTGATTGAGACATATATGTACACATACACACACTAACACACACACATATTTGGATGTGGCCAATACAGGAATTTGCTTTGCTTCATTATGCATATTTGTTATCAGAAGGTCTGTTTCTTTTTTGAGATAGAGTGGGGAAAGTGGGAGGAAGAAGATAAAATATATTTTGATGGGAAATTTTTAAAAATACTTTAATATTAAAAATAATGTGAATATATGAAACTGAATAATGCAGAAATAATATAAAAATAACAAATGATGGATTTTTAAATCCTATGTTTCAAATTAAGTTTATTTTTAATCTAAATATTATAAGCAACTTATATAGCAAGAAAGATGTTTCCCTGCTTTCAATAAGTTTTATAATTGGAATATTATCTGTGATAACTTACCATAATTTTCATTTTCTCTTCTGCACACACACACCAGTGTTTGGGAGTACTGTTCCTTTCACAATTACTTTAAAATTCACAAATTTCTTTTTTTTAATTTGCAGTGCTTTGTTTATAACTGCCAGAACAGCAGAACCATTTGTTTTCATTAGTAGTATAAAAGACACTTTATGTCAAGATCCCAAGAAATAATCTAAATTGAAGATGAAGATCATCACATTTGCATGTCTTTTGGACCTAGAATTTGATGCTATAATGAAGTTCATGGAAGTTTGTTTCATCATCAAACTCTTGGTTATTAAAACTTCCACTTTCTTTCCTCATCAAACTTTCTGATTTTTCCTAATCATCCATAATGAGCATCAATAGAAAAAAAATTTTACACTATATCTCTAAAAGGGTTATTATGGTATAATGGAAAGAGAGACAGCTTATTAAAAAAGAAAGAAAGAAACTGACACCTCCGGGCTATAAGACCCTGAACAAGTTGTTTAACATGCCCTATAGCCACTCTCCAAAACCATAAATTGTGCAGCAGATATAGATTTATATTGACAAAGAAAAGTTCTTTACCAATAAAACTATACCAGTGGAGAAAGAGAAAACAATAAATATTTATATAGTCCCTACTATGTGCCAGGTACTGTGCTTAATGCTTGAATAGATATTACATTATTTGATACTTATAACAATCCTGGAAGATAAGTGCTATTATTCCTGTTTTGCAATTGAAGAAATTGAGTGGAAAAGAGGTTAAGCAGTTTGTGCAGGGAAATAAAGCTATTAAATACCTGAGTATGTATTTGAATTCAGACCTTCATGTCTATCACTCTATCCACTGTACCTCCAATTGTACCCCAATACCAACAAAATCTTAGATATAATCCCTTCAAAATTTTAAAGTTGACATTCATATCTAAAATGGGCAAGTTATTTTACATATCCTATACAGTGAATAAACTAACCATCAATCTTTCATCCATCATCCATTATAAGATAAGTGCAATCATTGATTCTAAACCATGATATAAGAGAAAGAACTTGGAATTTGGAGTCAAGTTCAAATCTCTGTTCCCTCTTGGATGTGACTATGGGTAAATCATAACTTCTGAGAATCTCATTCCTCCTTTATAAAATGGAAATGGTCCATAACAACTACAATGGTGGTTTCTAGTAAGACAATCATCCCATCTAGAAGACATTTAAAAATTCTTGATTAAAAAAAAAAAAAGTCTTAATGATTGATTGTTGAATTGGTTGGTTCCATAGTTGTTTGGTTCATGGTTGCTTGATCCTTCTCACAATGCACATAAATATTAGTTTCCTATTTAATATTACATGGAATATCCCAAAAGTCTTGATGCAGACTTTAGCTTTAATATTTAGGTATTTGAAATTGTTTCTCACTATTTTTGCCTCTGACCTCTAAATTATGTGATATCTCCATGCTTTAACAATTTAAAAGTGAATAAGACTTTTGGGACACCTTGTATTTAAAGCTATATTTGCTACTTAGAATAGCATATGAGAATGTTTGCTGCTTAGAAATTTTGTAAGGATAGATACTATTTTTCATTTTTAATGTAAGTGTATTGATATTGCTTTATAGGAAATGTATAGTAAATGTTTACAAGCTCATCCCATAGATGTAAGATACTCCAATATAGAAAGAAAAAATAAAGGGCCCTAAGCCAATGTTAACCTTTTCCCTTCATGTACAGTATGCATTAGAGTCTGGAAACTGAATTAGGAAAGTTCAAATTTAATCAGAAATTCTGGTCATGAACAAATTACAGCACCTTTATTTTTTGTTTTGCCATGAGGCCTGTTCTAAGTTAATGGCCAGGCAATCCAGAGATAGTAAAAACTCCCTCTGCTATGTGTCTATACCAATTGTTCATTATTCAGAATATTTAAGTAGTTTTTCATAGTTTTTCATTTTCGTTACTTCATACCTCTAAATCAACTGATATCTCCAGGATTTATAGAAATGTCTCCACCTATGCCCAAACAATTCCTGAGCACCAGAGATAACACATAACAGACTTTAGCATACTCTTGCTAAGTGATAATGGAAACCAGAGGTCTAATCCTGTGACCCAATTCTGTAGTCCTCATCCAATTTAACTAATTGATCAAGCATCCCAAAACTATATCTGACAACAAGCTGGTAAACACTTCCTACAAATTAGATCAAGAATATTCATTCCTCCACTTTTTAAAGTGTGAGATTAACGTCTATAATTCACTTTCTCTATTATTTATAATTTATGCTTTTGCTTGCTCTCTCCTTAGACAATGTTTCCCATGAGTGACAACTGGTCCTCTTTCTACTATTTTTCCAAAGACAGCCCTATTATTCTCTATTATGCCAGATTTGGCAGGTTAAAATTTGTAAACAATGTTCTCTCTCCCTGAACTTTTTTTTAAGTCCAATACCCTCTTGATCATAGAAGAGATAGATGGGGGTGGGGGAGATAAAGCATTTTGTATGTGCAGACACTGTGCTACGAATTGTAATACAAAATACAAGCAAAAAAGACAGTCATATTGTAATGGAAGAAGATGATATGTAAAGAGAAAACAGAAACTAGGGGTGGGGGTGAGAAAGGAACAAAGTAGCTGGGGAAAAGGTAGAGAAGTCTAAAGAATGAGTCAAGTAGGAGTGAAGTGAGCATAGCTCCCACTTCACCCCAATAAATGCAATTTGGGCAAAGGAATCAATAATCAGGAGAGTGGGGTTTCAGCATAAAGGCTGCTGTCAAGGAAATGGATTTTAGGAGACGCCAATTAAATATGTATGAATTGACCTTTTTTAGGTGTATTCTATTCATGGTCAAGAGTTTTTCATTCCTAAATTTTTAGTTATGTTAGAAAAATCCAAATCCCATTCTCAGACACCATCTTCATATCCAGCTGTTCACTTCTCAAATCTACCTTTCTATTCTGAAACCCCAATTTTCCACTGATAGCAGTGATAAAAATCATCTTTTTCATGTCCAAATTCTTGAACAATGTAAATCTTGAAATTTCTCAGACTTGTGAATGTTAAAAATTTCCACATTGAGGAATCCTCCATTGGAACAAATTCCCTACTGGGAAACATTCCCCATTTTGATGTGAGAACTCACCAGGATCAGAAATGGGAGGACCTCTACTCGACCCGTACTTAAGACTGCTTTAGGGGAGAAAACTCCTTGCTAAACAATGAAAGTACTCGGACCCATGCTTATAATAAGGCAAGGAGTTCTCTGAGCCATGCCTGTTTTTTAGAATTGATACAATGAGATGCTAGGTACCTAAAAGGGTCGGGCAAGTTTTCTCTTAATGAGATTAGTTGACTCAGCTGTGTTTTCACTGGTTCAGACTTACTGAAGACATTAGTCGACACAGCAGCATTTTTTCTGGTTCAGACTTACTGAGGAGATTAGTCAACTTAGCAGGAATTCAGATGGGTAGTCCTTTGGAAAACGTCTACAATGATTGGTAGATGTAAGGACTTAGGGGAGGTGACATAGGAGAAAAATCCCTATATAAGAAAAAGCAGAATCTCTTGAGAGACAATCCTTTTGGAGGATCTCTGATGAGGATCGCTTGGGAAGAATCTCTTGAGAGAGGCTCTGGAGAAGGGAAGCTCTTGGAGGACAATCTCTAAGGAGGTCTCGCTGGAGCTCCTCTGAGGGGACTCTGTCCCTCTGGAGGCTCTGGAGAGAGGCCCTTTGGAACAGTCTCTGGCTGGAAGGCTCTTTAAGGAGGACTCTGGCTGGAACTCTCTCTGGTGAAGTCAGCTGAGATGGAGCTGGCCTGGTGTCACTAGAATCCTTGCTTAGACAGACCTTGTGGTGAGTGTTAAAAGACTGACTGACTGATCTCTCTCTCTTAAGACTCAGGTCTAGGCCATGTTGGCTTAAGGCCCTTCATACTTATTTCCTTTTCTCTCTTTCTCTCTTTTCTTTAATTCCACATTGGTATTAATTAAAATCTCTATAAAACCCCGTTGACTTGGGTATTTCAATAATTGGCGACCACCTTATATTTGATTTAAAAACCAAGACACTGTAGTGAAACATATTTTCTGTGGTCAAATTTACTCACCCTCTCTTATATCTATCACAATTTATATCTTCTACCATTTTAACTCACTACAGTTTACAACATCACTCTTTTAACTGTTACAGTTTAAGGCCATGAACCATTTTAAATCTAACAACAAAGAAGAAGAATGCATTATCAGGAACCATCGAAGGGAAGTTATCTGTCAAGGATAGGAGCATCTAGGCTCAGCCAAAGAACCAAAGGTTGAGAAATCAACTCCAGGATAAGATACCTAAAGTTTACTCAAACTAAATCTGTTGGCTAGAAGCTACAAATTAAGATAATAACTCATTCAGTGTCAGCATATGGGATGAGGAAATTGGGAGAGAAGTCTACCAGGCTAAAGAGGCAGCAGCATATAAATGGAAATGTGCATGTACTGGAGACTCTACTGGAAGACTTCTTTTTTAAAAATACCTTCTATCTTAGTATCAATTCTAGGATAGAAGAGAGGCAAGAGCTAGGCAATTGAGGTTAAGAGCTTTGTCCATGATCACACAGCTAGGAAATGTGTGAGGCCGGATTTGAACTTTTGTCCTCCTGACTCTAGAACTGATGTTCAATCCACTATGCTACCTAGATGCCCCTGGCAGATTTCTACTCTCCAGAGATTGATAAAAGCAGCAATGACCTTAATTGTTGGCTGTTAACCTTGGTCCTCCCATATAAAACTGCTATACAAATTTAATTTAAGAGGCAGGCAGAAAGAATGGTATATCTTTGAAGAAAGCTAGCCATTGAAATTATAATATTTGCAAGAAAATAGTGAGTAATGATACAGTGAAGCAAGATCCAGGGGAGGCTTATGGATATATGGGGACATACAAGCATGGTAGTCAAGGGACCCCAGATGGATTCCTCTTCTCTATAGTTCCTTGCCCTGGTAATTGCAGTCGAAGGTACTATACTGTCTGTCCCTGAGGAAATGTGTACATCTGTGCCTGTTCTGTTCATTGCCCAGGAGGTAGATACTTTTTCACCTGGGTGGAAAAGACTATGATGAAATATATCTCTGAGAATAGTCTGAACCACTCTTTGGCCCTTAGCATGTAAATAATGAATGATCTTAGCAGTCAGGAGTTGTGGCACACTGACATTCATGGAATGGACCATGGAACCCTGAATAGAAGATCGCTAGTCATTCAAATAAGTATAGGAACAATTAGAATTCAGAGACAATAAGCTCATCCAAAAAGCTGTAATTTTTACCTTTGATTTGCAACTATAATTCTCCTATGTATTTCCCTGTAGTGCTCAATATTATTATTGATAATAGTAATAACTCACATTTAGGTAGTTCATTAAGGTTTACAAAATGCTTAGTAAACACTTTAAAACACCTTTAAAAAGGAATAGTATGCTGTTTACAGAAAGGATAGGAAGGTAAAGTCCTATCTTCTAGGAAGAGAGGATTCATCCAAAGCAGAGAAATTGATGGCAATGATGAGTCCATAAGATCTAGTCAAGTTCTGGAGTGTTCAAGGAGGATTAGCACTCTGGTACAATGGCTTGCCAAGTCCTATTTAAGGCTATTCATCTACTTTTGCTATCAACCTTTCACTCAACTCTCATCTATGACTCCAAAAAGCTTTGGCATGCACAGTGGCCACACTCTGATAAAACAGTCTGGGTAGAGGTGTTAAACAAGGCTGAGGGCAACTGACAGGCTTCAAACCCATTGGCAAATTAGATCAATGTCTTTGTGAAGAATATGAAGACTTCCTCCACAACTAACAAGCTATGTTACCTTAGGTAAGTCATTTAACTTCCATAGTCCACAGCTTTTCCAATTTTTAAATGAGAATGATTATCTGCCCATCTCATTGAGGCACTATGATGATTTGACAGTATCAAAAATGGAAGTGTTCTCTAAAAATGAGAACTCAGAACTTGTAGAAGGATTTTGGTTATAAGCATGACCTCAAAACCCAGAATGGTGGCATGGTATAGTGAGAAAAGCACTGTAGCTTTTGGAGTCAAAAGATGTAGGTTCAACCTCTGGCTCTGGAATAATCTATGTGACCAAGATTAAGTTATTTACCTTCATTGGACCTCTGTAGAAGAAGGAGGTTGGAATAGATATTACCTAAGTGTTTCTCAGGTCAAAATTTATGATACTTTGAAAAGGCTTGGACATGAGTTCAAATCCCATTCCAGATACTTACTATCTCAAACAACAGTGTGATGATGAATGTAATTTGTACATGTTTGCCTCTGTTTCCCCTTATGTAAAATGGGAATAAGAATAGCACCTATCTCCCAGGATTGTTGGGAGTATAAAAAGAAATAACTATTGTAAAACACTTAGCACAGTGTCTAACACATAGTAAGCACAATGTAAATGTTATTGTTGTTGTTATTATGCACAGAGCAGCTATTTTCTCTCTTTGTCCATATGAGAATCTAAGAATATGGGTTGATGGGTAAGAGAAAATTACCACATCCTCTAGATTTAGCTTGTATGACTGCTTAGATTCAGTTCTGTAGCATATGTAAAAAGAATAATGCTAGTTCCTAAAGATCTTTGAGGGGTAAGATATGGACAATTCTGTAGGAATCCCATAATTGAGCTCTCCTCTAAATTAATTTGGGACACAGGATGGCCAATTGGGGATTATGCAAGAAGTAATAAGAAATGTATTCCCTAAACTAGAAAGTGGTCTCTGGGAGAGACCCAATCTTCAATCATCAGGAAACTGAGTTAAAGAAATAAACTTAAGCATAAGGACCCAGCTAGTTTTTAAGAGTGGCTCGGTTCCATGTTCTAAGGACCTTGGTATCTGGGAAAAATTGTCTTCTACTGAAGATGGAGTGCTCATTTTAGTCAAATGTTCCAAATGGACAAACTGTTTCTTATGGGAAGGGGAACTGGGAAAGAAAGGATTTTTTTGTTTTTAGGAAAGAATTTTTCTTGTGACTAAGTACATTATGGTTTTCTGCTTTCTAAAAGAGCTATAGCAGAGAGAAGGAAAGTCTATGGGTTTTAAAGCAAAAAAAGCATAAACTTTAGCTATAAGAGAAGAAAAAGAACTTGAGAGAATTAAAGTAGGCAATGTGGAAACTAAACTATCACTCTTCATAGAGGATATGGTGGTATACTTAGAGAATCCTAGAGAATCAACTAAAAAACTAATTGAAATAATTAATAACTTTATCAGAGTTGCAGGATACAAAATAAACCCACAGAAATCATCATCATTTCTATATAATACCAACAGAGTCCAGCAGTAAGAGTTAGAAAGACAAATTCCATTTAAAATAATTCTTGGCAATATCAAATACTTAGGAAACTACCTGCCAATACAAACACAAGAATTAAATGAACCCATTAAAAAAAAAAAAACCTTTTCAACAAATAAAGCCAGATCTAAACCATTCTTAATTAAAGAAATGCAAATTAAAATAATTCTGAGGTATCACCTCAAACTATCAGATTGGCCAATCTGTAGTAAAGGAAAGTGATAAATGTTGGAGATGTGGCAAAATTGGGGCATTAATGCATTGTTAGTAGAGTCGTGAACTGATCTAGGTATTCTGGAAGGCAAATTAGAACTATGCCCAAAAGGTTATAAAATTGTGCTTATCCTTTGATCCTTTAATTCCATTACTGGTCTGTAACTCTTTTCTGGTGACAAAGACTTGGAAATTGAAGGAATGCCCATCAATTGGAGAATGCCTGAACAAATTGTGGTACATTTTGGTGATAGAATACTATTGTGCTATATGAAATGATGACCATAATGGTTTCAGAAAAAGCTAGAAAAACCTACATGAACTGATGCAGAGTGAAATAAGCAGAACCAGGAGAGTATTGTATATACTAGCAGCAATATTGTATGATGATGAAGTGCAAACAACTTAGCTACTCTCAGCAATACAATAATCCAGGACATTTCTGAAGGACTTATGACAAAGAATGCTCTCCACCTTCAGAGAAAGAACTGTTGGAGTCAGAATACAGATCAAAGCATATAATTTTTCAATTTAGTTTTATTTGTGTTTTACTTGGGGGGGTGGATTTTATATGAGTATTTTCTTATAATGACCAAACAATAAGGAAATATGTTTTTGCATGATAATATATATAATTCAGAGGGGGCAGCTGGGTAGCTCAGTGGATAGAGAGCTAGCCCTAGAGATGGGAGGTCCTAGGTTCAAATCTGGCCTCAGACACTTCCCAGCTGTGTGACCCTGGGCAAGTCACTTGACCCCCATTGCCTAGCCCTTACCACTCTTCTGCCTTGGAGCCAATACACAGTATTGACTCCAAGACAGAAGGTAAGGGTTTTAATTAAAAAAACAAATATATATATATATATATATATATATATATATATATATATATAATTCAGATCAAATTATTTATCATTTCTGGGAGGTGGCTGGGAAGGGAGGGAGGGAGCTAATTTGGATCTTATACTTTCAGAAAATGTACATGTAGAATTATTACATGTAATTGGGAAAACAAAATATCTTTTAAAAATAAAATAAAAGAACATAAGAGAGTCTACTCTCTCCATAAGAAAGAGATAGGACTTTAGCTGAAGCTGGAATAAGAAAGTAGTCCCACCATCACATGCTCAGAAAGTCATGTCTGGGAACAGCCAAAAGCAACCATGAACCCATAAGAGCAATGCTAAACAAGGCACTTAAGGTCACAGGGAGCAATGCTCAGGGCAGTGTAAGATGAGCAGGGAACAGATCTCATGGGCTCATCATTAGAAGTCATTGACAATGTCTGGCCTCACATATTTCCTAGCTGTGTGCCCCTGGGCAAGGCACTTCAATGTAGCCCTTACTACTCTTCTGCCTTGTAACCAATACACAGTATTGATTCTAAGACAGAAGATAAGGGTATTTTTTTATATTATTAGCAATCCAATAGCATTGGATCAAGAATTATCCCTCCAAACATGTACTCTGGTCATTTGTTCACTACATATTTGTCTTTCCAGTATTCCTTATATATCTGCCTTAATTTCAGAGAATCCTTTCATTTTTCACACTATTGAATCATCATAGTGCCCTAGTGAGGTGGGTAGGTTCATGAGGAAAGGTGTTGATGCTACATTTTTAAAATATGCCATTCCTTTAAATATCTTTAATTGTTCCCTCTAGTGTAGTTTCCTGGCCAAAAAAAAAAACAAAACAAACAAAAAAACACCATCATTTCGGAGTTTGTGAGCTATTGTTACAGTGAATATAGACCTACTATATACCTCAGACCTAAAATTTTATCTTAGGGACTCACTTAAAAAACTATCTTGGAGAAGGATATGGTGTTCCATAAGATTACAGTGAATGAAACAAGGATGAAAAAAGCACTTTTGTGAGGGAAGAAGCAGAGCTGTCCCAAATATGCACAAATCTATGCAGGAGAACGGCACTGTTTCATCTTGCTCTGACTTCATAAGTATGGATAAGAACAGACTTATCTTTCCAAAGACTGAAGAATGATGTATTCTTATGCTATTGTGTGTTATAAAGAAGGGGTATTATGAGTTGGTAAAGAGCACCTATTGGGAATCAAGTGACAATTCCATTCAATTCTACACTTACTAAGCTCTTACTGTGAGCAAAGTACCATTAGGCTATAAAGAAAAATAGAAGAGTTCCTACCCTCAATGAGCTTTTTGTTCTGCTGGAAAAAAAATGCTACATAAACTGAGTAGTAAATAAAAAGGATATGCAAAGACATACAAAATAATCTCAAGAGAGAGAAATCACTAACAACTGATAAAGATCAAGAAAGCTTTGAGTAGGAAGTAGTGCCTAAGCTTTGCCTTGAAGGAAGTTTGAAATTCTAAGAGTCAGAGCTGAGAAGGGAATGTATTCCAGATGTGGGGGGCCACCTGGGCAAAAGCATAAAGACAGGGAATAAAATCTCATGTTAAGGGATTATCTAGGAAGCTCCTTTCAAGGATGTGAAGAGAAGTAATATGAAATAAGGTCAGAAAGAGAATTGAGGTATGCATTAAATGCCAAGCAGAGATTTTGTATTTTATCCTAGAAGCAATAGTCATTATTAAGATTTGTGCATCGATCTATATTTATAGAATATTGATTTAATAGTTCACTGGAAGATGAATTTGAAAAGACAGTTTGGAAGGAAGGCGATCAATTCTAAAGACCTAACAGTGGTCCAGGTGAGAAGGAATAAAGACTTAAATGAGAGGCCAAAGTCTTGGTTCTCCCATCACCTAAAAGGACCACCTTGGACAAATCATAACCTCTCAGAATGATGATGATGATGATGATGATGATGGCTAACATTTAAATAGTGTTCACTATGTGCCAGGCACTATGCTAAATACTTTTTCATTATCATCTCAATTAATTTTCACCTGGGAGATAGGTGCTACTGTTATTTGCATTTTACAAAGAAGGAAACTGAGGCAAGAAAAGGCTAAGTGACTTGCCCTTGTCACACAAATAGTAAATGTCTGAGACCAGATTTCAACTCAAGTCTTCCTGGTACTAGGTCTAATGCTCTAGTCACTATGCCACCTACTTTCCCTTATAAATAATAATATATCATTTACATGTAACATAAATCATTTAAGTTGCCTCACTTGTAAAATGAAAAATACTAAACTAGATTATGTGTAAGGTCATTTCCATCTTTAATTCATTAATAATCTTTTTTATTCTTATTCTTATAAAGACTTATAAATCTTTTATTCTTATATCTCTTTATACCTTTATAAAGAGTACATTGGACCAAGTACCAGCATTCTTGATTTCTTATTTGGGCTCTGGTGAGGACTCACAAGATGACCCCAAAAAAGTAGACCTCCACCATCAAGGTTCTTAGTCTCCTCCCTTCTACTATGGGGATAAGTTCCTCCATACCTTTGCTTCCTCCCCATTATGCCAAGAAGAAAGAATAATACATAGATGTTTCACCCTCTCACCCCCCTCACCCCTTGTCTAAAAGCCTGGGAGTCATCTTTCTGTCCTAAAGGCTGAAGATTGAGGCTCATGTTATTCATTGTCTCTAAAGCATTCTCCATGATATTTTAGCATATTTTGCTTTGAATAGCTTATTTACACCAACCATACATCATATCACTCTCATAAATTTTTATTTCAGTGGACATGTCTAAACTTATGGGTTGAAATAACATAATTTACATGCTGTTTAGTATGCAAATTGGGTTAATCTCCTTCTATAAATTCACCACTGGCCTTCTCTACTCCCATTCCCTCCAGGACCACTATCTGATTTGAATATCATGCTCTGCTTTAAGCAGGCAGAATTAAATGTTCAAACCAAAAGCCAGTACCAGACAACTTTAGTCCCAATGCCATTATGAAACCCTGAGAATTCTGCTGCTCAGCTCTTGCATCCAGCCCTGTGATTAGATTCTCCCGAAGGAGATTTACCCTCTCAGCAGCTATTGCTTCCATAGAATCTTTGGGAGGTATGAACACGTATGAAATCACCAGAAATTCTCTGAGGTTGTCCTTGTATTTCTAGCATTGCTATCATGGGCATTTGTCTTCAGGCAGGCCTCTTGCTTTCTTCTAACTTCAAATAATGCCTGTGGGCCCAAGGTCATCCATATCTAGGTAAACTATATAAAACAGAGTATAGGTCTTCTCTTTGAGCATCAGAGTTCACCAATCCTACTTGCTAGGGTTGTTTCTCCTGCCCTCTGACCTCTCAAATGTTGGGTCTTGTCCATCAGCCTATTGTAACTTGGAAGGTCAACTTGTTGTATTAGTAAATGTAATGAATCTGAAGTCAGGAAAATTGAGTTCAGACTTGGACTCTAAAAATTATTGAGTAGGTGACAGCTAGATAGTAGAGTGGAAAGAGCACCAGGCCTAGAATCAGGAGGACTTGGGTTCAAATCTGGTCTCAGACAATTCTTAGCTGTGTGGTCTTGGGTAAGTCACCTAACCCTGATTACCTAGCCTTTGCTTGCTCTTGTCTTAGAAATGATTCTAAGACAGAAGGTAAGGTTTTTTTTAAGTTACTGAAGATCTATGGACAAATCTTTTAGCAGCTCTGAGCCTCAGTTTCCTTGTCTATAAATAGGGATAATATTTTCACTACTTACCTTGCAGAGTCATGATGAAGAAAATACTTTTAAGCCTTTGAAAGATGAATAAATATAAGCTATTAATATCATTTTGCCATTTCTGCCTATGCTGCAAGTTCCAGAATTGTTTAACATTGAATCAGTAAATGGATATAAGAAAGAGTTGTAGAAGATAACTGAGAGAAAATATTATGCATTTGGAGGGAGACATTTCACTAAAACCAGACATGAATTTTGTATTTAAAAACAAATTATCTTAGAAATGGCAATGACAAGCTTGAGAGTGTTAAATTTAGGGTGGCATGTTGGATGAGGGTATTTAAACCAGCATTGTATGGTGGAAAGAACATTTAACTTGAAGTCAGAGGTCCTAGGTTCGAATCTTGCTTTACCACTTACAGCCTTGACAACTTTGGGCACGTCAGTCAATAAACATTTATTAAGCATCTAATATATGCCAAGCACTGTGCTAAGCACTGAGGATACACAAAGAGCTCACAATCTAATAGGAGAGATAAGCAAACAAATATGTAAAAATAAACTACATAGGATAAATAGGAAATAATTGTGAGGGAAGGTTTAGTAAATGAAGCATTTGAACTAAATTATATTTAAGATAACTTCTAGAACTAAATCTCTGCCCTGTGAACAAATGTCATATGAAGACTGCTGAAAGATTTGGGGATGTATATCCTGGAGAGGAGAAAGTATGACTGCTGTCTCCCAAAGTTTGAAGGCCTATAATGTGAAAGAGGTTTTCTCTGCTTGACGCCAGCAGAAAGAATTAGATGTCAAGTCTACAGAAAGGTAGATCTGGGCTTCAATGTAAGGAAAAGCTTCCTAATAATTAAAACCATCAAGAAGTGGAATGGGCAATGGGCTCCCTTTATTAGAGATCTTCAGTTGAAGGCTGAGTAATTATGTGGAGGGGATGTTGTAGAAGAACGTTTCTTTCATGTTGGTTCAGATGGCCTTTCCAACTATGAAGTGTGAGTTTTGTTTTATTTTATTTTTAGACCAACACAGCAACTGGGAGCTGTCCCTTGTGCTGAAATTGCAGAGCCCATAGTGGCTGAGAGCTGTTTGTGCCTTTCAGTGTCTAAGAAGAATTTGTTGTTCTTGTTCATTCGTTTTAGTTAGTGGATTACCTGCCACCTACCATGTTACCCCTAAGTATTAAACCTATAGAAAGTATGTGTGTCCCTCCCTATAAAACAAGGTGAAGAATCAGAAACCTCGAGTTAGAAAAGGCTTGAAAGATCTTTTATGCTAACCCTTATCAAAACCAGTAATATGCTCGCAAACATCCCCAACAAGTGACCATCCAGCCAATACTAAAAGATCTCTAGTGGCCAGGATCTCACTACTTCCAAAAATGGCTCTTTCCACTTTGGAGAAGTAATCATTATTAGGAAGGTTTTTCCCTCCTTCATAACAAACCAAAAACTTACCTCCCTTTAACTGTAGCTGAAACTAGTTATAATGTCCTCCTAGGTCTCCTCTTCTCCAGAATAAACTTCCTTAGTTGCTTCAATCAATATTCACATACTGTGTCTTAAAATCCTCTCACCATCCTAGTCATCCTCCTCTGGATGTACTTTAGTTTGTTAATGTTCCTACCAAAATGTTTCGCCTGGGAGTGAATACATTACTCCAGATGTGGTCTAACTAAGGCAAAGTACATTGTGTACTCTTATGTAACAAACAAATTAAGGAATAGTCTAAGAACCTTGTATTGAATCCATAATGTGGATTTTTCTGGAAGCTTGCTATCTTTATGTTATTTGAATATAACGTTAGAATATTGAAATAAATGAAAACAGCTTATAAAACCTAGCTTTTAAAACAAGCTTATGTTCAAAAAAGCACATAGTATTTCAGTGGAAGCTTTAGTTTATCCCATAATGTCTCCAAGCATGCTGGACTACTGATGCCATTTCTAGCCCACCCCCCACAACCACTAAATAAGGGAGCAAATTTTATGGTGCATACCAACTATCAACCAAATTCCTCTGAAAAAGTAGGAAAGTCAATTTAACTAAAGCAACAAGATGCACTAAATAAAAAACAAGACGTGTCAAGTGACAAGCAAGTCACATAATCCATGATGTCATCATTTTGACAGCCACCTCATTGGATCTCACTGGAGACAGTCCAGGACTCTGAGACCAGGTGCTCCAAGAACTATAGCACAATCACCACCACCACCACTCTAGACCACTAGGCCTACTCCCAGCTCAGCTCAACCTCTGTAGTCATCCTCTATAGAATCAATCCAATGGAGACAGGACCTGCCAACTGTGCAATAAAAGCAATGGTCTCTCCTTCCTTAGCAATCACAAACACTGAAGACCTAGAAAAGAAAGTTCTTATCACTGAAGTCTTTGGCATTATCAAATGGTTCAATATCAGATATGGATATAGTTTTATCAGTGAAAATAACATTAAAGGTTGTTTATCATAATCTGATACTTTGCTGATGCATTCTAAGAACAATGGGCTCTTTTCATTGAACTGCAGTTGAAACTTTCTAAACGTACTGTTGTTGTTGAGTCATTTTCAGTCCTGTCCAACACTTGTGAATTTCAAAACTACTCAACCCTGTTCAAACCATTCTTTAGAGGATGGGATTTGGCTATTGCCTGATCAATAACAATGGAGATACTTGGAACGACAGAATCAGGTCTTGGAAACTACAATCTCCACCCTACTCAGGGTAACAGGATTTAGGAAGGGCTGCAGCAAAGCTCAAGATTTAATTATTGAGAATGTGGCCTTCAACAGACATGTGCAAAGGGGACAGACCTCTGGGCGGTCCTGGGTTAAGCTAGAGCCACCATTGGCACAGGGGAGACACAGGAAGTGAGGTAGAGGACAGCTGAGGAGGCTAGGGACTTCCTGTGTAGAGGAAAGGAGGTTGTTGGAGGCTGGTGCTTGAGGTGGAGGCCCTGAGACTGTTTCTCCATTTTGGTCACGTGAGTGATAGGGACTGATCTCTTTTCTTTGCCTCGGCTATCTAAGGCCCTGGGCCTTTGGCCCAGCCTAAGCAGAGGGGGTATTTAAGGCCTATTTCCTTCTCTCCCCTTTCTCTCTCTCTCTCTCTGTCTCTGTCTCTGTCTCTCTCTGTCTCTCTGTCTCTCTGTCTCTCTCTGTCTCTCTCTCTCTCTCTCTCTCTCTCTCTCTCTCTCTCTCTCTCTCTCTCTCTCTCTAATACCTTTCTTCCTCCTGTTAGTAATTTAAAAACTCCATAAAAGGTTGACTGCTGACTTGAGTTTTCATTTAGGAATTACATAGCTGAATTCCTTGGTGACCTTAAATTAATATATATGTCTTTTAATGTGATTTCCATATCACACACTTCATAACTCCTTTTGTGGTTTTCTTGGCAAAAATACTGGAGTAGTTTTCCTTTCCTTCTTCAGATCATTTGACAAATGAGGAAACTGAGGCAAATAGCTTAGCACAATGTCAAATATAGAAAGCACTTAATAAGGGGTATATTGGTTTCATTCTGGTGAGAAAAAAAAACTCACCTGTTTTAATTTTTCTGCTTTTATTTCCTTTTCTGGGCTAGTTGTTTTCTTTTTAAGGGTTAGACTGACTTACATTTTTTAATAGCCCTTACTTTCTGACAGTAGCAAATCTTAAGACAGAAGGGCAAGGGCTAGGCAAACATGCCCATGTCTCAGAGCTAGAAAATGTCTGGGGCCAGATTTGAATCCAATTCCTCCTGATTCTAAGCCTAGTGTTCTATCCACTGTGCTACCTTACCTTCCATCTTAGAATCAATACTGTGTAGTGGTTCCAAAGCAGAAGAGTGGTATAGGCTGAGCAATGAAGATTAAGTGACTTGCCCAGGGTCACACTACTAGTAAGTTTCTGAAGTCAGATGTGAACTCAGGTCCTGCTAGCTCCAGGTTCTGTACTCTATCCTCTGAACCATATAGTTACCTTCTTTATGTATTGTCTTCCCCATTAGAATCTAAGCTACTTGAGCAGGAACCATCTTGCTTTTCTGTTTGTATTCTTGACAATTAACACGATGTTTTGCAGAAAGAAAATGCTAAACAAATGCATTTTTTCATCCATTTTATTCATTCTGCCTTATGAGAAGAAGAGGTCACTAACTAGGAAATAGCTGTTGATAAACCCTAGCTCATTGGTAACTAATAGGACAGAACAGTGGAATTTTCTAAGGTGTCATCAAGTTGATCTTCCTTACCTGTCAGGCTATCCTCAACTAACTGTGCAAAGATTGCAAATCCCTATATAGGGAGAATTTTTCCAGTAATATAAATATTCTGTATGCTATAAATTTCTAATATGTGATAGTATGTTTATAGAATTTTACAGGAAGTAGTCTGTGATTATTAGGAAAATAGGTGTAAAATAATTGTAAATCTTTCCCACTAAATGAACTGCTAGCACCAGGGAGGGTGACAAACTCGTGGAATCTCTGCTACCAAGAAGTTGAGGCTGAAGGATTTCTTTAGTCCAGGAGTTCTGAGCTGCAATGGAACTAACACAATAAAGTATTTGGACACTGCACAGTAGCAATATGGTGAGTCCCCAGAGTGCAATGTAACAGGGTTAATCAGTACCAAACCAACACGGGTCAGATATACAGCAAGTCAAAACTTGGATGTCCCTCAGAACTGGGATCAGACCTGCAATTGGCTGCTGAAATTCCAGCCTGAGGGAAGTAGGAACAATCAGCCTAGAAAACAAAATTAATTTGTTGAAAACAAATTCTTGACTTTTGGACCACCTCTGACATCCACAACAATGTTGGAGTGAATCTTTTTTATAACACGCAGTATAATATTTATTCATTGTTATATAGTATATATCACTGTTCTGGTGTTATACTCTGGTGAAAGAAAATGAAGTCAAGAGTTTCAGGGTTTTTTGGATTGTTTTTTAACTTCATTAAATTGATTATATTTCATTCTCATTCAGCATTTTAACTTTGAGGGCAAAATAATGCTACATTTGAATCTGGATTCTGAATATTTCACAACCAAAATTTTGATTAAAATCCAATAAAACTGAAAAACGATAAAGTACAGGATAAAAAATACTCTCAAATAATCCAATGTGGCTTAATTTAATTCAGTTCTTTAGCCTACAAAGCCAGTGGAATTTTCCCAAGTAGCACATGAAGATGGGTGAAATAGGAACACAGTTTCTTACATGTACATCAATGGTAAAATCTTTTTCAGTGATTTGCAAGATAATCTTTTATTATTGAAAAGCTTTGTGGATAATCCATTGATTTTTCTCTTCTCTAGTCTTTTGTTTCCATTGACTCTAATTGAATCCTGTCACCATTATCAAGGACATTCAGCCCAAGACATAGCCCTGAGAAGGGATAGTACTTATGGCTTTTTGGAACCATTGGCTGGCCTCATGTGGCCCTGCAACCAGACTTTAGAAAAATTGCCACTTTACAAATGCATTTGGAAGATTGTTCTTGTCCCTTCTGAGGTTGTATAGGAACTAAGATAGGGATGAATGTCTCAATAATATTATTGTTATCTTCTCCTGAAGCACATTTTAAATAAAAATAAACAATAATGACACTTCACAGTTAGACAACTGGATATTTCTGCTTCTTACTACTTTGTGGATACCTAGTAAATCATAACAGAACTTACATTGCCCTTCTTCCAATGAATCGTGGTAGTGAACAGATCTGATCAGAGAGAGAGGCAGACTTAGATGCACAAATTTCTGCCCATTAGATAACTGCTACTGGAGATCCAGGACTGAAAGTGAAGTTTTTCTTGCCCTTGTCCTCAGATCAATATGATTACATTCCAAGGGTAAGAGAAGGAAAAATTGGGGTGTCGGTCACTTGGCAGAGCCAACTATATGTGTGTATACACATGTATATAAAGATGCATATATACACTATATAAATATATATACATGTATGTATATACATGTGACATCTTAATTCCACAGTACTTCTCTCTTCCACCTCAAATTTTGACCAATATTTTCTGGAGAAAGCCCAGAGATTCTTTGAATCATTAGCGATATTTAGCCTGAATGGTGACATATCTGGTGGACTTTTCTTGTTACTAATCCCTCTTGAGGTATTCTCAAAGGTATTTGAGACAGTTGACTACCCTTTCCCCCTGGATTCTCTCACCTTTATCTTTATTTTCATTTCATCATTCTTACTTTATTTATTGATACTGTAATCTCTTGGTTATTCTCCTCTCTGACTACTCTTTCCATCTCTCGTTAAATCATAATCCATATCCCATCCCTTGCTTTAAACCCACCCCAAGATTTTATCATTGATTCTCTTCTCTCCTCTATTTTCCCTCATTTAGATACCTCATGAAACCCTTTGGGTTTACTTAGCACCTTTAAGAATTTAATCCATTCAGGGGGCAGCTGGGTGACTCAGTGGATTGAGAGCCAGGCCTAGAGACAGGCAGTCCTAGGTTCAAATCTGGCCTCAGACACTCCCAAGCTGTGTGACCCTGAGCAAGTCACTTAACCCCCATTGCCTAGCCCTTACCACTCTTCTGCCTTGGAACCAATACCCAGGATTGATTCCAAGATGGAAGGTAAGGGTTTAAAAAAAAGAAAAAAGAATTTAATCCATTCATCTTTGGAACTCTTGACCTAATGCCTACCTGTATTAATTGTTAGCTGAGTAAATTAAACTTACCCAACTCCAGACTCTAGACCATGTTTTTCTTTACATACCACGTGCCATATACCATATACCAAGGCCATTATGCCATTTGACTACCACCATCCCAGCCTCTTTCTGCTTTTCAACTGTGGCTCTAGGAAAAGGAATCATATCAATCATACCATTGCTTACAAAAAAAGCAATTAACAGCATTTAGCCAAATGTCTGCCACACAGTAGGTATTTAATAAAACTTGGTGACTGTTGACTAACTCTCCTATGGATCAATTCATCATACTCATGACTCCCCAGACAAAACTCTTCTTTAAGTTTATCTCTTTCTATTGAAATGTAAGCTTCTTGAGGGTAAGGACTGTCTTACATGCCTGCCTTTATATCCTCACAATTTAGTGATGCCTGGAATACAGTAAGCACTTAATAAATCCTCTATCTATCTAACCTTGACTTCTCACATTCACTCACATTCTACTTCCACATTGCTTTCATCTGTCCCCTTATGTCCAGTTACACAGTCATCCCTTAGTTCAGGTTCTCATTACCTTTTACCTTACTGCAATCCTCAAGTCCTCTATTCTAATCCAACTGCCAAACAACTGCCAAAGTAATCTCTTAAACCAAAGTTATGACCTTGCATTCACCTATTCCATAAACTTCAAAGCCCCCTATTATGTCTAGGATCCAATATACACTCTTCATCACTTAAACCCTTTTGCAAACTGGTCAGAACCTACATTTTCAATTTTATTACCTATTACTCCTATTTGTGCATTCTACAGTATAGCCAAAATAATCTTCTTACCATTTCTCACATGCAGTACTCTCCCATTTCTGTGTCTTTGTGCTGGGCATCTCCAATGCCTGGAATGTGCTTCTTACTCATCTCCACCCCTCAGATCCTAAGTTTCTTTCAAGACTCAACTCAAGGGGGCAGCTGGGTAGCTCTGGATTGAGAGCCAGATCTAAAGATGGGCAATCCTGGATTCAAATCTGACCTCAGACACTTCCCAGCTGTGTGACCCTGGTCAAGTCACTTAACCCCCACTGCCCAGTGTTACAAGGGAATCACTTTAAAAGACTGATATATATTAATTTAAGGTCGCCAAGGAATCAGCTATGTAATTCCTAAATGAAAAACTCAAGTCAGCCGTCAGCTTTTTTTTGGAGTTTAATTACAATAGGAGCAAGAAAGGAATTAGAGATATATATATAGAGAGAAAGGGGAGAGAAGGGAATAGGGCTTAAATACCCCTTCTGTTTAGGCTGGGCCAAAAGGCCCAAGCCCTTAGATAGCTGGGGCAAAGAAAAGAGATCAGTCCCTTTCACTCACGTGTCCAAAATGGAGAAACAGTCTCAGAGGCCCCCACCTTCAGCTTCCTTCCGAGCAAGCTTCCTCCGAGCCCAGGAACCACACCGACCAAAAACTCAATCCTCTCCCCCGAGTCTCCAGACCCTCCTATCTTTAAGGACACCATCCAAGTTGCCTCCCCTCAGTCCTCACATCTACCAATCACTCTTCATCAATTTCCCTGTCAATGGAGGCTCTCGCTTAACCCAGGACCGCCCAGAGGGTTCTGGCTTTTGCACATGTCTGTTGAAGGTCATATTTTTCAAATGATTAAATCTTTACTCCTTTGTTCCAGCCCTTTCTAAATCCTGTTAACTTGAGTATGGTAGAGATTGGAATAATTAAATTTTGATCCAGGCTGCAGCCCTTACTCAATCCTATTAGGACTGAATAGGGTGGAGATTTATTCCAAGTATCTCCATTGTATCAATTCTAAATCAATCAAGACTCAAAGAAATTCCTGTTCTATGCTTAAGCATAGGTCAAAGTCCTTTCCATTGTTCAGCAAAGGGTTTCTGTCCTAAAGTAATCTTAAGAAGGGAAGAGAAGGAACCTCCCATGCCAATGGAGTTCCCATTCCAATAGACTATCAGTAAGAAATTTTCCAAGTATGAAATATCCCAATGGTGAAATTTTCAACAATTATAAGTCTAAGGAAATTTGAGGTTTACAATCCCCCCTGATGATCATTGGGAGACTAGTCTCCCCATTGATCATTTAACATAATCATTTTGTAGTTCTAAATTCACTTCTAACTAAAGATATACACAATATTCAATTTTCTAAGAGAAATTAGAATAGTGAGAGAGGAAATAGAAAAGAAAAGAAAGCAAAACCAATGTTTGCTAGGCGCATTGACAGAAAGCCAAATTAGGGGCAGTCCCTTTTGGCATAAATGTTACAATAAATGTTCAATCAAAAGTTCAGTCCAATCAATCACATCCAAAGTTCATTCTTGATCTTCTTGATGAAGTGTAGGTTTTTGGCATCTTTCTGCAACAGTTCATTCTCTGGATATAAAAGTTTCAAGCTTCTTTCTTGAAGATCTTTTCTCGAACAAAATCAAAATCTTTGAAAATTTTTTATAACAGTAAAATCTTAAACAAAAGTCTTGGATTTTTATAAAAATATAATCTCAAACAAAAAAATTCAAAAATTCTTAGATTTTAAATTAAAATACAATCCCCCCTGAAGTAAGTATTTAAAAAAAAATTATCAAGTTTAGCTCAGAATGCAATGTTCAGTTATGGGGGTGTATGTGTCAATTATCAAAAGAATAGAAAAATAATCAAAAACATAAGAAAAATTCAAAATAGACCTTGTATAGGTCCAGTTTAAAGTAATTTCTATCCCACAAGTATGTAGGACAGAATACAGTAATATTTCACTTAGCCATTTGTAGCCAAGACTACAGGAAGTTGCCATAATATAAGAAGGAAAGAATTAGAATTCTATTTTGATGGGAAAATGTCATTCCCTTGTCTGATTTTTCCTCGGGGATATAGGGAGCCAGCATGATAGTCAAGCTTTTTACTTGTTTGAGTACTTCGAAAAGAGTGTAGATACAAGGAAGTCCTACGACTTAAACATAAGTTAAGCGTCGCAACCTTGAGTCTCACTTTAATATTTCATGTGTGCTCTATTGGCACTATTCAGGTTTAGTCTGTGCTCCTTGTTTTTATCCCTTTTCCTGGAATCAGACACAAACATTAATCACAGTCCTATAATATTTTATCAATAAATGGCAGGTTCCCATAGTTTAAAGCTTTTAGGCATATATTGATATTATAGCAAGAGTATATATATTAACTTGTATTACTGCAGGGAAAAAAATATTAATATTAATTATGTGTACCTTCAGTACAAAAAATGAGAAAAAAATCAAATATTCTGATAAAAAAAATAAAAGAAAAGAAATAAGAAAAAATAAGAAAAAAATCAGTAATTCAATATATTCTTGAAAAAAAATATCCATTTGTCTATGGATTATTATCTCCAATTCTTATGATAAGATAGAGTCACAATTCATATGATAAGATAGAGTTAATCAGTCTCAGCAGAAGATGCTTTCTTCACATGTGAACAGTGAATCCAAGAGTCTCTTTCTCCAATCTTTATAGATGTTGGAGTAGTTAATAATATTTGGAATGGTCCTTCCCATGAAGGTTCAGTTGCTCCAGTTCGCTTGAAATTCTTGATATAAACTTTATCTCCTGGGTTCAGGTCATGCAGAGAAAAGTCTAATGGTCCAGCTTGTACTGCAGCTCCGGATTCATGAAGTTCACGTAGTTTGTGCTGTAACTCCTGTATATAGGAAGCAATAGTAATATCTCCCCCTAATAGCGATGTATAAGCCGGGGAGAAAGGCTTAGCCTGTATAGGCGGATGTCCAAAAAGCATCTCAAATGGTGAAATATGTAAGTCTCCTCTAGGCCTGCTTCTAAGATAAAATAGGGCCAGAGGGAGAATTTCAGGCCATTTTAAATGGGTCTCAGTGCATAATTTGCCAATCATAGTCTTAAGTTCTTTATTCATCCTCTCCACTTGGCCTGAGCTCTGGGGGTGATATGGAACATGGAATTTTGGAGTTATCCCCAAGCAAGAATATATTTGATTTAAGACAGAATCGGTAAAATGACTCCCTCTATCGGAGTCAATACGTGCTGGTAGGCCAAAACGAGGGATAATTTCTTTTAAAAGTATCTTTGCAACAAAATCTGCTGTGGCTCGGGTTGTAGGAAATGCTTCCGGCCATCTGGTTAGTTGATCTACAATTACTAGACAAAATTTATAACGTCCAGCCTTTGGCATTGTTATGAAATCTATCTGTAGATGTTCAAAAGGTGTGTAAGCCAGAGGACGTCCCCCAAAGGCTTTTCCACGATATGCATGTTGGTTATATGCCTGGCAAATAGGGCAGGCTTAACATACTTTAGAGGCTACAGTAGTTATACCAGGGGCTATCCATACTCTCTTGACAGAGTCCACAATGCCCTGGGTGCCAAAATGACCATTTTTATGAATAGATTGGCAAATTTGGTTATAGAAACTTCTAGGGAGCAGGGGTTTTCCTTCAGATGACACCCATACTCCATTAATTTGTTTTGCTTTAAATTTTTGTTTCCATTTTTCCACTTCCTTTTCATTATAGGAGAGTGATAAATTTAAATTATCAGTGGTTGTTAATGTTAAAATTAATCCAGGTCCTTCTATGGCTGCTAGTTTTGCAGCGGCATCTGCTCGGTCATTTCCTCTAGAGACAGGGTCAGAGCCACCTGTATGGGCAGAGCAATGAACTACAGCTAGGGCTTTAGGCAGTTTGAGAGCAGAAAGAACTTCATTAATAATTTCTGCATTAGCTATGGATTTTCCAGCTGAGGTTAAAAATCCTCTTTGGAGCCATAGCATCCCGACTGAGTGACAAATGCCGAAAGCATATCTAGAATCTGTATAAATTGTTGCCTTTTTATCCTTGGCAATTATACAAGCTTGTTTTAGAGCTATGAGTTCTGCTCCTTGAGCGCTAATGTTAGAAGGTAGTGAAGCTGACCATTCAGTGGCAAATTCTGAGACTACGGCAGCTCCAGTGTAACGTATGCCATCCCTCATAAAAGAGGAACCATCGGTAAATAAAATCAGATCTGCATTGTCTAAGGGAGTGTCCAAGAGATTATCTCGAGGCTTTTCTGCCATGGACACTAATGTTTCACAGTTATGTAGTGGTTCTCCTGAAGTAGGTAAATCTGGAAGCAAGGTGGCAGGGTTAAGAGTTGAACAGCGTTTCAAGGTAATATTTTCACTATTTAATAAGGTTATTTCATACCTTGTAATTCTCTGATCCGAGAATGCCTGTGTTCTATGTTTTACCAATAATGCTTCAATCTCATGTGGGCACATTATTGTTAATGGACATCCCAATACTAAATCAACGGTTTTTGTTACTAGTAAGGCTGTAGCAGCTACTCCTCTAAGGCATGGTGGTGCTCCTGCTGCTACTGGGTCTAGTTGGGCAGAATAATAAGCAATTGGGCGCTGAGAAGGTCCCAAAGTCTGAGTTAACACACCAGAGGCTACTCCTCTTCGCTCATGCACATATAAAGTAAATGGCTTGTTGTAATCTGGGATGCCTAGAGCAGGGGCAGACATGATAGCCTTTTTCAGATCTGTTAGAGCTGACAAGTGTTCAGGCTCTAATTTGAGGGGTTCAGGAACTGAATCCTTTGTTAATGCTATAAGGGGTTTAGTGATTTCCCCATAGCAAGGAATCCATTGTCTACAAAACCCTGTTGCTCCTAAAATTGCTCTCAGCTGTTTCTTAGTGGTAGGAGCACTCAATTTTTGAATGTTCTCAATTCGTTTTGGAGAAATATAACGAGCACCCGCAGTCAAGATGAATCCCAAATATTCTACTTTTTGGAGACACCATTGAACTTTATCCTTAGAGATTTTATGTCCTCTTTTGTGCAATTCCAAAAGAAGGTGTTTGCTATCTTCTTGACATGTTTCTGCATCTGTTGAAGCCAAGAGTAGATCATCTACATATTTGATTAATTTGCTATTTTTAAATGTTATATTGTCTGTGTCTTGGCTCAAAATTTGCTCAAATAAGCTCGGACTTTCGACATAACCCTGTGGCAGCCGACACCAGGTATATTGTGAGCCCTTCCAGGTGAAAGCAAAAATATGCCTGGAGTTTTCATGTATTGGTATGGAAAAGAAAGCTGAACACAAGTCTACTACTGTAAAGTATGTAGCTGTGCTAGGAATAGATGAAATAATAGTATGTATGTTAGAAACTACGGAGTGTCTCTTTATAACATGATTATTCACTGCCCTTAGATCCTGTACGAATCTATAGATGTGCTTGCCATCGGGTCCTTTTTTTGGTTTTTTAATTGGCAGGATGGGCGTGTTGTATTCAGATTTGCAAGGGATTATTATTCCCTGTTCTATTAATGAGTTAATAACTGGTGTAATACCCTCAATTGCCTCCTTTGAGAGGGGATACTGAGGGATAGAAGGAGGTGGGCTAGATTTAGTTTTTATCTGCACAGGAACAGCAGATTTAAGTAAGCCTACATCAGAAGAAGATGTGGCCCAAAGAGACTCCGGTATATCTTTAGGTATTTCAAAAATGGAAGGTTCTTTTGCCTCCTGGTTTTCAGAGAGAAGTACAGGGAGTAAATTTAAAGATTCCTCTGGTACTTCTAATGATAATGAGCCATCTGGGGAGCAGGTTATTGTGGCTCTGAGTTTGCATAGAAGGTCCCTCCCCAGCAAATTTAAAGGGGAGTCAGGCATCAAAAGGAAGGAGTGTTGTACCTCTAGGGGTCCTACAGACACCATTCTAGGAGGAAGTCTTTTAACTCTTTGGGTTATTCCTGATACTCCCATTACATTCTCTGAGCCAATAGAATAACATTGTAAATCAGGTGTTCTCTTTAATACAGACCAGGAAGCTCCGGTGTCTAATAGACAATCATAATAGGTGTTACCCACTTTTAAGGTAACATGGGGTTCATTAGTATGGGGAGGGCAGTGGATAGGGACAACGGGTAGTAGGACATCAGGGTCTGGGAAATCAAAGGTTGTATCCTCTGATTCCTGTGCCCCAGCCCCTCCCCGGGCACCATCATTGTGTTTGGGATATTCCTTGGGCACCCCCCTGAAGGGCACCTCTCTGAGGGTCATTAGTACCTCGAGTAATTTTTGGACGAGCGCCATTTCTCATATATTGTTGAGTATTATCATTAAAATTTTCTTCAATTTGAGCATTGTCATTAAATTCCCAATTCCTATTTCTATAATTCTGGTTTCTAAAGCTCTTATTTCTATATTCATTATAGTTATTTCCATAGTCATTATTATAATTTCTAGAATTTTGGTTTCTATAACCATTATCATAATTTCTATAGTTATTATTTCTAAAACCATTATTAAACTGTGTATTCCTTCCAAACATCTTAAGAAAGGTTCTACATTCCATCATTTTGTGGCCCTTCTTCTCACAGAAGTGGCAAGTAATGGATTGATAATTGGATTTCTGGAGAGGGGCAATTGTCGTTGGTTCATTATCATGCCCACTTTCTAATTTAGTTATCCTATCTATTACACATCTCATTTTTTTCTTCATTTCCTCCATGTCATCATTATTCTCTTTCTCCTTTTCTTCGTTTCCCTTAAAAACATATATAGCTGTTTTTCGCAATTCTTCAAGGTCCATATCTGACCATCTTGGGCATTGTGTTTTAAAATAATTTTTAATTACTTTGCAAGAATTATTTACAAAGATTCTTCTAACTTGTCTTAAACTATTCTCTTTATTTAAGTCCCAATCTAAGTATCTGTCCCCAAACTCGATAATTCTGTCCATAAATCTGGAGGGTGTTTCGTTTTCCTTTTGCTTAATTTTTTCCAGTTCCATCCACTTATCTGTACTGTCCGCACATTCCTTCATGGCCGTGAGGATGGCCTCTCTACAACGGTATAGTTGTAGATAGTCCTCAGGATTATTATAGTCCCATTCGGGATCCTGAGATGGCCAATGTGCTGCATTACGCCCCCAGGTTTTGTTGACATGAGCAATTATTTTATTTTTTTCACGTTCACTTAAAAAAGCCTGTAGTAAGCTCTCAACGTCCTTGTAAGACGGATTATATTGAAAAAATATGTCTCCCATCTTTTTTGTTACTAGAAAAGGATCTTGTTCATATGTGGGGATATTTCGTGTAAATTCATTTATTTCTTGGGGAGTAAACGGTATCCTATGTCTTAAAGTCACCACATCCCCATTTCGTCCTATTTCAGGTACTTCTCTTAGAGGAAACAGGTCTCTAGTTGAATTTTGCACCTGTGGGTCAGTTTGACAAGGACAGGTTTCTCTAGGAGGACAAGATCTCCCTTGCATTGGAATTTGGTTTTCTGTAGGAGAAGGAACATGAGAAGCTGGGATTGCAGGGGAAGGGTTTTGGGGATTAAATTCAGACAAGATTTGCACTGCACGAGAGAAGCAGTCTGTTAACTGGGCTATAGGGAAGGTGTTTTCCATCTCTATTTCAGGGAAGGAAATTTCCTCATTCAAAGGTTCAGAAACAGGTCTGTTTCTGGTAGAGTGGGTGTTTGCCCATTGATCCTGTAAGAAACATTTTAGATCTTCTAATTGGGCTTGCATTTTTTCCTCAATTTTTCCTATTTTATCTTCCATATCTCCCATTTTATCCTCAATATTTCCTATTTTATTCTCAATATTTCCTATTTTATCCTCAAGTTTTTCTATTTTATTCTCAATATTTCCTATTTTATCCTCAATTTTTTCTATTGTATCCTCAATTTTTTCTATTGTATCCTCAATTTTTTCTATTTTATCCTCAATATTTTCTATTTTATCCTCAATATTTTCTATTTTATCCTCATTTTTTTCTATTTTATCCTCAACATTTTCTATTTTATCCTCAATATTTTCTATTTTATCCTCATTTTGTTTTATTTTATCCTCAATATTTTTTATTTTTTCATCTCTAAATATAGTATTGAGGAGTACAAAAATGACAGTACCTATTAATATAAAAATTTGGAGGTATCCTTCATTCCTCAATGCCCCTACTTCTTCAGCTGCCATATAATTGTCAAAGAATGTAGTACTCATTTTTATATGTATATTTTGTAATTTCACAAAACACGTGGGGAACAGGGCAAAGCAACAAACTTTCCACAGGGTTTTTTTTTTTAATCCAGGAAGTTGTTCCTTAAGGGAAAGGATATTTAGAAACAGTTCTTCCAGCCAGGACTTTAGAGTCCTGTTGCTGAGATTTAAAAACAGCTGTTTTCTGTCTATCAGAGTCACACAGCTGGGAAGTATCTGAGGTCCGATTTGAACCCAGGACCTTCTGCCTCTAGGGCTGGCTCTCAATCCGCTGAGCTACCCAGCTGTCCCTTAAGATTAAAGGGAAGAAAAAGAAAAAACTGCTGATTCCAATTTAACTTAAGGAGAAAAGAGAAAAAGTTTTTTATACTCACGTGTTCTAGCAGCTGTGTCTTTAAGCCAAGTTTTTTTTTTTTTAAAAAAAAGGACTAAGTGGTGAAACAGTATAGTAAAAAGGCAAGGAAAAAGTTTTATTGAGAGGATTCTTTAGACTCCCGTGTGGTCAGCCACAATGTTACAAGGGAATCACTTTAAAAGACTGATATATATTAATTTAAGGTCGCCAAGGAATCAGCTATGTAATTCCTAAATGAAAAACTCAAGTCAGCCGTCAGCCTTTTTTGGAGTTTAATTACAATAGGAGCAAGAAAGGAATTAGAGATATATAGAGAGAGAGAAAGGGGAGAGAAGGGAATAGGGCTTAAATACCCCTTCTGTTTAGGCTGGGCCAAAAGGCCCAAGCCCTTAGATAGCTGGGGCAAAGAAAAGAGATCAGTCCCTTTCACTCACGTGTCCAAAATGGAGAAACAGTCTCAGAGGCCCCCACCTTCAGCTTCCTTCCGAGCAAGCTTCCTCCGAGCCCAGGAACCACACCGACCAAAAACTCAATCCTCTCCCCCGAGTCTCCAGACCCTCCTATCTTTAAGGCCACCATCCAAGTTGCCTCCCCTCAGTCCTCACATCTACCAATCACTCTTCATCAATTTCCCTGTCAATGGAGGCTCTCGCTTAACCCAGGACCGCCCAGAGGGTTCTGGCTTTTGCACATGTCTGTTGAAGGTCATATTTTTCAAATGATTAAATCTTTACTCCTTTGCTACAGCCCTTTCTAAATCCTGTTAACTTGAGTATGGTAGAGATTGGAATAATTAAATTTTGATCTAGGCTGCAGCCCTTACTCAATCCTATTAGGACTGAATAGGGTGGAGATTTATTCCAAGTATCTCCATTGTATCAATTCTAAATCAATCAAGACTCAAAGAAATTCCTGTTCTATGCTTAAGCATAGGTCAAAGTCCTTTCCATTGTTCAGCAAAGGGTTTCTGTCCTAAAGTAATCTTAAGAAGGGAAGAGAAGGAACCTCCCATGCCAATGGAGTTCCCATTCCAATAGACTATCAGTAAGAAATTTTCCAAGTATGAAATATCCCAATGGTGAAATTTTCAACAATTATAAGTCTAAGGAAATTTGAGGTTTACACCAGCCCTTACCACTCTTCTGCCTTGGAACCAATACATAGTATTGACTATAAGACAGAAGGTAAAGGTTTAAAAAAAAGACTCAGCTCAAATCCCACTTTCTGCATGAAGACTTCCCTGATTCACATAGCATTTAAGACCTTTCCCCCAAAATTGGACCTTGTATTCATTTTTAGTGTAACTACATGACACAGTAGATAGAGTGCCAGGCCTATAGTAAGGAAAATCTGAATTCAAATCCAGCCTCAGGCACTCACTAGCTCTGGGACTCTGAACAAATCACTTAACCCTATTTGCCTAAATTTCCTTATCTGTCAAGAGTTCAAGAAGGAAATGGAAAACCACCCTAGTCTCTTTACCAAAGAGACCCCAAATGGGGTCATGATGGGTCAGACATAACTAAAACAACTGAACAACAAATATTCTTTTGTATATATTTTATATATACTTGTATATAGATATGTCACCTCTCCAGACTGAATATAAATTACTGGGAGACAGGAAATGTCTCATTTTGTCCCTCTGTCCTCAGCACTTGGCATACATCAAACATTTAACAAGTATTTGCTATTGATTGATTGTTGTGATGTTTGTGACTTCTGAAAGCCTGGAAGGAATGGTCAACATGCTGGATGTCAGGATCCAAAAAGATCTTGGCAGCCTAGAGCATGTGACTGAATCTAATGGGATTAAAATAAAGAGAAACAAATATAAAGTCTCACATTTGGGTTCAAAAAATCAACTTGACAAGTACAAAATAGGTAAGTCATGTTTAGGTATCAATTTGCCTAATAACAGTTGGGGGTTGCAATGGACTTCAGGTTCAATATATCAGCAGTATTAAGTGGTTTTTAAAAAGTTAATATGGTATTGGACTTTATTAAGAGGCACAAATTTCTAAGAATAAGCAAGTTGTGCTTTGTCAAAAACTCAACCCCACAAAAGTATAACTGAGAGACATGAAGAAAATTATTAATCTGAAGAGGAACCAGGATAGGCTTGGCATTGAATTTTAGTTTTGCAATCATTTATTAAATGTCTCCTATGTGACAGAAATTGCCCTAGGTTCTGGGGAGAAAAAGACAAAAGTGAAACTTTCTGCCTTCAGAAAATTTACATCCTTTCAGGGGAGATAATGTGTATAGAGATCAAATATATATCAAATAAATACAAAATTACTTCAGAAAGGCACTAACAACAAACAGAAGTAATTATGGAAGGCTTTGTGTTGATGATGTCAACTAAACCAAAACTTGAAGGGAGCTAGAGTATCAAAGAGGTGGCAGTAAAGATAGAGCATTCTGAGCATGCTTGTTGGCTTGTCTTGGCTAAATAAGATCCCATAGGTATAATCAACATTTGGTGAGATGTGGTCCTCAATGGAATATGTTCATGGAAATATATTAATTTCTCAAAGAAATATATCCCATGGAATGGGAGACTGGTTAGCATAATGCATCAAGATTTCCTGTGAAAGAATCATGGTGGAGAACATTTGGGTTGCGATCAAAGGAGGGAAAAACAAAGGTGATATTAGATGGAAATATGATATAAACTTCCTCCCAGATAGAGGCAGAGTTGATGAGTTCTTTATCCAGATCACTGAGCTGAGACAGAAATAGGATATATTTGTGATGGGAGCCTTCAGCAATCTTCCATGTATTTAGTGGAGTATTGTGATAAAAGCAAATCAGTAGATACATTCTCAAATTGCTTTCTTGATCATTTTATCTCTGAGGGGGTAGAGCAAGCAGCAAGGAGAACCAATGCTCTGTACTTTTCATTCCAAACAGTAAAAAATAAATGGTTAGGGAATTAGAAAATCAAGGAACAGACAGGTAGATAGATAGATAGATAGATAGATAGATAGATAGATAGATAGATAGATAGATAGATAGATAGATAGAATATTTTCTCTACCCCAACACACATATACCATATACCTACATTCCCACTTATTAGGTGGGCTGGGCACCTCTATCCTTTCCCCAGACTCTCTAAGAGTTTCCAAAAGTAGAAAAAAAGTCTCCTGTAAGAAGCGAATGCCTCTAGTTGAATGATAGGAAAGCTCATCCATAGCTTTGAAACTAGCCACAAGATTGGACACTTCTGTATCTTCATGCTCAGAACTTCCCCTGAAGCTGGAGACACAAAGAGAATTGGGAATGAGAGTGAGACACAGCTGAGAACTGGGTTGTATATCCATAATTTCATTCTGCTTTCTTGTCAGCTCCCATGCCTAGAAGCAAGAATTATTTGAAATGAAGAGTGTTTTTTAAGGAGGAGCAAGATCCTCTCATCTAAAACTAATTTATTGTCTAGGACTACTGGTTGACTTATACCACTTCTAGGCTTATCCTCCCTAAGCACAGTTTTGGCCTTTTGCTCTTCAGTTCAAACCATTTTGAAGGCTCAGCTATGTGATTGATCAGAGTAAAATCATAGGATTATTGATTTAGGGCTAGTGAGGAATTTTAGAGGTCCTCAAGTTCAGCCCTTTAATTTTACAGATGAGGAAACTGAGGACTAGAGAGACTAAGTGACTTGCCCAAAGTCACACAGGCAAGTATCCTCTGACTAAAAAATAATAACTTTGACCTTTACCATTCTACCTTTAATATCTAAGCATCTTGACCTGCAAATCCTTCCCTAATATGGTACTTTCTTACCTTTCTAGTTCTACCTCACACTACTTCCCTCTATTTACTCTATAGCCAAGGAAGAAAGTCATAATTCCTCAAATAAATACTCCTTCACCATTTTAGTCTCTGCTTATTCTATTTGTGAGCCTGAAAAAGTTTTCCTTTCCATTACTATTGAAGTCTGTTTCATTCCAACTATTCCTTCAAGACCCAACTCAGGTGTCAGGAAGTCTTTCTTGATCTCTACCCCCATGTGAGTAATCCCACTGATTTCTATTTGTGCTTCTGGAATGCTCCTTAACATTTTTCATTTTGCATGGATATATCTTGTGTTTGTTTTATGTCCTGCTGGTAAACTTCAAACTCCTTGAAAGCAAGGGCTATACCTTATTCAGCTTTGGACATCCCTTGATGTCTGGCATTTTGTGCTACCAATATTCACTTAAGAAATGGTCATTAAATTAGATGTGAAGCAAATGAAACCAGAGTCAACTCACCTTAATAGAAGAGAAAATGGACATTCCAACAAATCCCAAAGTAATTTCTAAATGTCTCTAAATTAAGAATTTTTATCTTCTGACAATTTTATTTTAAAGTAGATAGATAACAAAAATTATTAAAAAAATAGAAAGGGATAGGCAGATACAGAGACAGAGAGAGAGAAAGAGGGGGGGAAGAAAGAGGGGAAGGGAGGGAGAAGGAAGGGAGGATAGATAGATAGATAGATAGATAGATAGATAGATAGATAGATAGATAGATAGATAGATAGATAGATAGATTTATTAAATGCTTACTAATAGGCTAGGCACTGTGGTAAATGCTGGAAATACAAACACAAACAAGATGGTACCTACCTTCAAGGTATTGTAAGGAGGAGGGCATACTCCTTTTTCTCCAGAATTCAAGAGAATGAGTTGAGCCAAGAATAAAGCAAGAATGATCAGAACTCCTTAAGAAATGGTAGTCTAGGAGAAAGAGTTACCCAACTTAATTAGAACAAGTCTTAGTATGAAGTTTTTGCAAGAAGTAGTTGGCAAGGAAGTAAACAAATCTAGTAAGAGAGTTGAGTCAGGGATGGAGTGACTGAACCAAGATTTTTTTCTACATGGCTATCACTGGGTTTCTTCTTAGTCTAATATTAATTGGAAAAGAAAGAAATTTCCAGTTTCCCATTATGTAATGCAAAGGAGGATAATATAATGGAAAGAACACTGGATTTGGAGTTCACCTGGGCACAAATCTCTTCTCTCCTACTTAGAATTTGTGTGGCCTTGGATTAACCATTTAGATTCTCCTGACCTCCATCTCCTTCTCTATAAAACAAAAGCATTAGACTAGGTGAGGAATTCCTAACCTTTTATGTATCATTGTCCCCTTTGATAGACTGGAGAAACCTATAGGACCATTCTCATAATATATTCAAATCCATAAAAATCAAATACATAGGATTCCATAGGAAATATATTGAAATAGTTATAAAAATATTTTAAACAATTCAGGGGACCCCACATTAAGAATGTCTAGAGTAGATGATCTCTAAGTCCCCCCCTCCAACTCTTACTACACTGGGAAACACAGAACACAAAGAATCAGAAAGTCGGGATTTAAGTCCCCAACATGGATACATGGTAGCTGTGTAACATTGGGCAACTGATTTCTCTGAGTTTCAGTTTCATCAGCTATACTTCACAGCATTATTACAAAGAAAGTATTTTGTAAACCATAAAACAATTCAACTGGCTGAGATACTGGAGTGTTTTTCATTTCCTACCCCAGCTCATTTTATAGATGAGGAAACTGAGGCAAACAGGATTAAATGACTTGCCCAGAGGACATAGCTAGTAAGTTATCTGAGGCTGGATTTGTCCTCATATATTCCCAAATTCAGGCCTGGAACTTTATCTACTGAGCCTATACTGAGCCTAACTATAGGTTAGTAGTCTATTTTTATTTTAATTTGATATCACTGGTCCAAAAGATTCTTTAAGGAAATCTGCAATGTCAAAACTATTTTCATAATAATGATATTTAATGAAATTCATGATAATGAATTTTAATGCCTATTAAAAATACTTCCTTTTCCAACTACATATCTATGTGAGGACAGATTTTCTTCATATATTTCAAAACAACATATCACAGCAAATTGAATGCAGAAGCATAAATGAGCATCCAGCTGTCTTCTGTTATGCCAGACATTAAAAAGATCTGCAAAAATATGTAAAATAATACCATTCTTCTCACTAATTTTTTTTTTATTTTGGAAGATAGAGTATTTTCATTTTAAAATGTTATTTATGTAAACATCATATGAGTTTATTATTGTTTTAAATGAATTAGTAAATAAATATTTATTAGTTTTAATTTCTAATATGATTAATATTGATAAATATTAATGACATAAACAAAAGCTCTTTGGGGTCCTCAAAATCTTTTTTTTATTTAAACCCTTACCTTCCACCTTGGAATCAATACTGTGATTGTTTCTAAGGCAGAATAGCAGTAAGGGCTAGGAAGTGAAGGTTAAGTGACTTGCCCAGGACCACACAGCTGGGAAGTATCTGAGGCCAGATTTAAACCCAGGACCTCCTGTCTCTAGGCCTGTCTCTCAATCCACTGAGCCACCACGCTGCCCCCTCAGAAATTTTTAAGAGTGAAAAAGTACAAGGATAGCTAAATAGCACAGGGGATAGAATATCAAGCCTGGAGTTGGACCTAGGTTCAAATCTAACCTCTGACACTTCCTGGGCAAATCACTTAATCCCCATTACCTAGCCCTTTCTACTCTTCTGTCTTAAAACTGATACTGAGACAGAAAATAAGGGTTCAAAAAAAGGAATGTAAAATGAATAATATGAAAATATGTTTTGCATGATAATATACATAAAACCCAGTGGAACTAGTTGTCGACCCTGGGAGGGGGGAGGAAAGAGGGAAGGAGACAACATGAATTATATAGCTTTGGAAATTTTTTTGTGGAAATTTTGTTATTAAAATAAAATAAAGATAAAACATGAAAAATAAAAAAGGAATATAAAGGGTCCAAAAAGTTTGAGAATAGTTGCTTTATGACAATGTTCCAGAGAAGGTACCAATCTGTGTTGAAAGGAGTTTACTACCTGGGAGTCCCTGATAGCAGTGAAACCATAAATTAAATCTCTAACCCATTTGTATAGCATTACAGAGAAGGAGACAAAGGAACTGTGAGAAGAAGCAATATAGAGTCAGGAGAATATAAATTGGATCATAGATTGGGAGTTGGACAGGATCTTGGAGTTCAACTAGCCTAACCTCCTTATTTTATAGATAAAGAAACTTGCCTTCAGTCACACATATTATTTGGGATGAGAGGCAGGATTTTAACCCAGATTCCTTGACTCCAAATCCTCTTTCTACTCTTTCTACCATGCTACCTTTGTTTGTATCTTTGAGATTCTTGCAAGAAGTGACATTTCATGAATCCAGGTATAGATCATCTGTTTGCCCCTAAAAAGTATGTTAAAGATCACCTAACCCAATTTTGCTCACTTTATAGATGAGTGAAGGACTTATTCAAGGTCACACTGGTAACAGAGCTGAGTGAGGTTTTGAACCCAGGGCGTCTGATTCCAAGTTCTGTGCTCTTTTCACTAGGCTGTCTGCCACTGCCAGGCCAATGCACTCTGTTATTGTAGGGCTGATGGTGGGACCAGCCAGATGTCAGAATGTGCTGAGCAAACAGAGCCAAGCCATCCAGGCTTCATCATCCAGCCTAATGGGGCAAAAGGATTATGATTTGAGGGAAATTAGTCATTAACTGCCAAAACATGAAAAGCAAACATACCCAGCTCATACCAGAACTAGGAACAAAGCCACTGACACAGTGTTTGGGGGACAGGGATAAGAAAGGGGACAAGAAGGGCTCATATTACTGAACGTCAGGAATGAGGAGAGAGAGGAAGAGGCTTGGGAAACTTCATTTAACCCTTCTCTTCAGACATGCTTAGTACTTAGCATTTATAGAGTAATTTAAGGCTTCTAAAGCAAAATGCTTTACATGTATATTTTCACTTGATCCTTACAACTAGCATAGGAGATAAAATCTGCATGCAAACCTAGAAAGTAGGTGCAATTAATATTCCCAGTTTATAGATGAAGAAACTGAGGCAGTGAGGTTAAGAGACTTACCCAGGATTACATAACTATCTAAGACATGATGTGGATTCAGTTCTTCTTGATTCTAAATCCAGCCTATCACTTTGCTGCCTTCGTCAGATTTCTGAAATTGGTCTATTCAGACCAACTAAGAAGGTAACAGTACTGATGAGTCCAAAGTCATCCCATTCATTTTTTGGTTTATTTTGCATCTCTTCTCTCTTTTTATTGAAATAAATTTGTTTAGAAAATGGCAGTTAGTAAAATACATAGAAAATAAATTTTAAAATGTGAAAGTTGATGGGGCGGGGGTGAGAAAAAGCAATAATGGACATAAAGAAAACTAAAAATGCCATTGACTGGTTTGATTGGTCAAAAGCAAAAAAGCCTGAAATCCAGAAGAAAGATCTCTCTTTCCCTGGTTTGTTTTCAACAAATTGAAATGATTGTTATTGTGTATTATTTTTTTAAGTCACCCCCATTTGGTAAAACAAATGCAAAACTAAAGAAAAGTAGGACTGGGAGCTATTGTATTGCAGAGTTTTTGTCCTGAATCTCTGAAGGAGGCAGGATCTAGGATAAAATAATAGTAATAATGGACAAGTACAACAAAGTCAGCTTTATGGAGAACAGGTTAAAAAATTTTAAAGGGTGGGTGTGCCAGGAAATTGCTACACGATGAATAGCATTGCCAGAGTCAAAGAAATCAATGTAATAAAGGTAGAGTAGAAAGGGCATTGGAATTGGAATGAAAAGCCCCATATTTGGATCTGAGTTCTGCTACTGACTACTTGTATGACCTTGGACAAATTACTTCTTTTGTCTGGGTCTCAATTTTCCCATCTCAAATAGACAAAATAATCTATATTCAACTCTAAATCATAAACTTATTAGTGTTGGGGGATTGGGCAACCTATTAGAATTGCCATGAAGATAGAAGTCCAAGCTGCAAATCCTTCTAGAGGTCATAGAGTCCATACCCCTGCCTCATGGCACAACTGTGTAGGAAGTTGAAGGCTGAAGCTGTTTACTCAGCTCAGTGTGGTATATGAGGAAAGATTAGAAGTATTGTTGGTGGACCCATAATGCCTCCATAATATGCATATTATAATTGAAATATAATATGCATGCTATGATGTTATCTCCATAACAAAGTGGTCAAAGCAGGGCTACCCCCATGATACAAGATCTCTGGGTCATGTCCATAAATAGCTTTCTCTCTCAGAGGCACAGCTCTATAATAAATACACTCTCCATCCAATGAAGGAGGATCATATTTGTCAAAGTTAAGTGCTGAGACTATGAACCTGGTAGGATGGGTAAGTCAGGAGGAGGTTCGATGAGTCCTGCCTTTGACCACATTATCTGTCATAACCATCTAGGGCCAGAGAAAGCAAGAAGTTGACATTAAAGAGCCAAAGCTTTGAGAAATCAGGTTGTTAGTCAACTCCATGGACTTCCCTATATTTTGGCTTCTTGAACCAATACCAAGTTCCCTACCTTGGTGCCTTATTCTTGAAACTGGTCTTCTAACTTCATCTCAGCTCCATCCTGCTCCCAACCTAACAAAGTATAGCTTACATTTATTCTTCTTCCATTTTGAACTCTGCCTTTTCTGCCCCAGGAAAGTGTGAGGCTTTCTCTCCCAAAGATCTGAATTTTTAGCTGATCACCAGCCCTGCCTTTGCATAAAGGAGCCTGGTGGTTCTCATAATCACAGCACATTCTGGATGGAAGACTTAGCTTTCTTCCATTACCTCTCAAGGCATTCCCCTGGGGGCAACATTAGTAGTCATTATATAGTTTTACAGCAATTTATAGATCAAAAGATCATGGATATAGAGCTGGAAGGGAGACCTCAGAGGCAATGTACTCCAAACTCTCCCCCATTTTACAGATGAAAAAGCTGAGGTTAGAGAGGTTACATGAATTGCCAGAAGTTATATGGCTAGTATTTGAGGTAGGATTTGAATCCAACTCTCTATACACTATATGACAAAATCCAAGCAAACAACTAATATTTGTTAAATGCTGACTATATACAAGATACTCCAGTAGGCAATTTTCACCTTCAGCTACAGAGGTATCTGCCCCAGCTACAAGTTCTGAATCACTGTCAGATTGTGTTTGTTTCTGTCTGGCCATTTCCTGAGCACAAGTAGATAATTTTCACTCTGATTTCTACCAAGTCCTTCTTCTTGTATTGAATCAGCCAAGGGTAAGGAAAAGAGTATCCCTGAATTCTTGGTCACTGGCTGACTGAGCTGTCAATCATTATCAGACCAGCCAGCAAGAGTATAACAACCAATTAACCAATAACAATCCATTTTGTGCATTGTAAGACAGCTCAGATTGGCATCTGAGAAATGTGTGTGCATTTTTATGGATCCTATAGCTATTTCTGGGACCCCATTAGTACAAAATTCCTGCATACAGCCCTGCCTGACACATTCAATTAGCCTGACTTCTGGGCAGCTTACCTGCCCCAAAGTTGGTTGTAATGAAGAAAGACACAAAGCCAAACCAGGAAAAGGATTGTTTCTTAAAGGGCATAGCATCAGCTCTACCAAGCCCTCGTCCCTATAACCTTCTTACTGACTCTCCACTAGACATATGAGAATTATCAGCCCTTGAGCTAGAAATAGGGACAGCTAGAAAATGAATATAGGGCACAAGCCATGGGTCTGGAAGAAGCTAGCCTAAGCCTAAAAGATGGAACAGAAAAGAAAAATGGAAGTTGTTCACTTCCTTCCATCAATTTGACCCCTTCCTCCTTACTCCCTCTGCCTCCCAGCTCTCTCCATCCTCAGTTTCTGCTGCTCCTATCAGAGGTGGTCCTACTTTTGGCTAATTGTATTTTTTTTTAATCCTTACCTTTTGTCTTAGAATCGCTACTGTGCATTGGTTCCAGGGCAGAAGAGCGGTAAGGACTAGGCAATGGGGGTTAAGTGACTTGCCCAGGGTCACATGACTAGGAAATGTCTGAGGCCAGATTTGAACCCTCAACCTCCCATCTCTAGGCCTGGCTCTCAATTTACTGAACCCCCCCCCAACTAATTGTATTTTTTAAAACTTATACCCAATATCGAACATTCAATATCTAATGCAAAACAATACTGAACTCTCAAAACACAATATTGAACCCACTCTATCATGCGCATCTCAGATATCTCATCCCTCATTCTCTCTACCTCTCTATTTTCTCTGCCTCCTCTAATCTATTCCCTCTTAACAAATGCACCTATTTGAACCTCACAAATTCCTTCTTCTGGAACTCTCCATGGTAGCTGAGTCAAACTCAAAGAGAAACTGAGACCATTAAACCAACATAAAGGTCTCTGAGGTGCTCATATTGATTTAGAAGCCCACATATCAAGTAGCATCTAGGTGACTCGGTGAGTTGAGAGGCAAACCTAGAGATAGGAGGTCCTGAACTCAAATTTGGCCTCAAATACTTCCTAGCCACCTGATCCTAGGCCCTTAACCCCCATTGCCTAGCCCTTACCACTCTTCTGCCTTGGATCCAATATTTAGTATTGATTCTAAGACAGAAAGTAAGGATGGTTTTTGTTTTTTTAAAAACATTGCAATCCTATGCTTCAGGCACTGTGCTAAACCTTGGGGATACAAAGAGAGGTAAAAGATACTCCTTGCCCTAGAGGAGCACATCATCTAATGGAGGAGACAATATGCAAATATCTATGTACAAAAATATATATACATGATATATTGAAGATAATCAACATAATGAAACACATGTGCATACGCACAGACCTACATATGTATACAAATACATATATATATGCTGAAAAAGCAAGAGAAGAAGAAAGATGGAAGAGAACCAAGTGGCCTGATTGTGCTGACTACCAAAGCCACAGGAGCAGAGATGGAATACTGCCAGACCCCTAGTTACATCTGACCGAAATCTTTGGGAGACAATACCATCTGAAGGACTTTACTGTGTATTTTTGTGATAAAGGACACTCTGCACCATTTGATTCTTCCCTGACAAAGGACATTCCATATTTTAATGCAATATCTTATCTTCCTGAAATCAATTCACTTGATTGTGTTCCATTAACACTCTCATCATCCCAGACTGTTTTCTTTGTGGTCAAGTTTAGCAATTGTATTTAAAAAAATGATCCATACTTTTACTGTTTGGGGGGGGGGGTAAAGAAAATACCTGTAGAACTAATATCCTTTGATATTTCTTAAAAAGGACAGTGGCATAGCACCAAAATGGGGGGAAGAAGCAAGCATTCATTGAAACAGGGAAAGGGGAGAATCAAATGAGATTAGAAATTAACATGGACTTCCCTCTAGGAGCATTATGGGACACTGGCAAGGGTAGCCACTATAGGAGCTAGGTAATAAAATATGCATAGTATTGGATCTGGAGACAGAAAGATGCTACACTCACAACCTCTATGACCCTGGGCAAGTCATTTAGCCTGTCTGCCTCAATTTCCTCATTTACAAAATGGGGATAATAACAGCACCTGCCTCCCAGGGTTATAGTGAGGATAAAATTAAACAATATTTGTAAACCACTTAGTGAACCTTGGGCATTATTTAAATACTATATTTTAGTAATATTATTATTATTTTAAAAGAAATAAAAATGGCATTGATTATAAATTTAAATCTGACAAGAACTTAAAATTCATTCATCCATATTATAGACAAAGAATGAAAGACACAAAGAAGTATGGGACTGGCCCAAAATCCCACAGGTTATAAATTACAGAACCATGATTGAAATGCAGGCACTCTGACTCCAGATTAAGTCTCTATCCTTTACATAACAGTCAAGGCTTGCAAATAGTTCTGTTTATAAGCAGAGTAATTAACTAAATTATCTCTGGTGATCACTTCTAACACTAGAATTTTATCCAGACTTCTACCTGGTTTTCTCCAAGTTGAGATCACAGATGTCCCAGGGCCAAAAGTCTGAATGATATATAATCAGAGAATCTCAGGATTACAAAGGACTTGTTTTCAAGCCACTTTATAGAATCCTAGAATTAAAGCCAGAAGGGACCCTGGAAGACATTTATTCTAATATTTGAACTTTACTGATAAGGAAGTTGAGGATGTAGATTAGGAGATTTACCTTGGGTCACACAGATTAGAGGTTACAAAGCAATTGGGTCACCTCACTCCAAATCCAGAGCCCTTTCCACTGCATCGTGGCATCTTCTTTTGATGTCATCTTCCCAATCCCAAATCAAATAATGCAACTTTCCCAATAAACAGTCATATAACTTTTGCATGAAGATTTGTAGTGATCCAGAACTTTACAGTCCATTCTAATTCCAGGCAAATCTAATTGTTAAATGTTTCCCTGTATTGATCCAAAATCTGGCTCCCTATAACCACCTAGTTAATTCCTAGTTCTGCCATATATGGCTAAACAAAATAAATCTAATCCCTCCTGGACATTACAAACTTTCCAATATTTGTCATGCCCCTCTTGTCTTCTCCAGGCTAGTCATCCCCAGTTTCTCAATCAATGATCATATGGCCTCCAGTTCTCTTCCCATCTTGGTCTCCTTTCTTTAGGTCTGCTCTGTAATTTCCTGATTCTCCTCCTGATCTATCTCACCAAGTCTCAATGATGCTTAGTAGACAGCTTAACTCTCCATAATAAATTAACTGAATTCAGAAATGAAATCTACACACAACTCATGATTCCAAAATGAAAGGAGAAGAGCAGGGCAGCTAGGACTGGATAGAGAGCCAGACCTGGAGATAGGAGGTCCTTGGTTCAAATCTAGTCTCACAAAACTCCCAGCTGTGTGACCCTAAGTAATCATTTAACCCTCATTGCCTAGTCCTTACCACTCTTCTGCTTTGGAACCAATACATAGTATTGATTCTAAGATGGGAGTGAAGTGGGAAGGAAGGAGCCAAAAAGTTCATGTTTAATTAATCACAGCTCTCAGTGACTACTTCTACCTATCCCCATGGAAAGCCCAATCCATTGACAATTGGTTCTGGAAGCTGAAAATTTTCCTCCCATGTAGTAATTACCCCTGGCTCCCCTTACTTCTAATCGCCAAGACAAGGTATTAGTTCTTGAAAGTGTGATTGATTTCCAGAGACATGGAACTTAATTACATTTCAACAAAATTTGTTTGGAATCTTGAGGAAAGAGAGAAACTTTCTGTTCCTTCAACTCACTAAGTAGATGAGGGGAGGTGGTGTTTCTAATATTCTATTCAATCTTCCCCAGCTGAAGCTCCCAATTCAAATCTTATCCATTCTCAGATTCCTTAAAACAGAAGTTTGCTTTGAAAAGGTAACCTTTCCTCAGCCCCCATCCCTTACTCCTACTTGTTAACCCCTCCAACCTGAAATTACAATGTATTTACTTTGTCCACATTTGTAATTACTCCTGTGTGTGTGTGTGTATGTGTGCGTGTGTGTGTGTGTGTGTGTGTGTGTGTGTGTGTGTTTTCTGTACTGAGTAAAATGTAAGCTCATTGAAGGCAGAAATTATTTCTTTTGGTCCATGTTCTACCAGTACTTACCACATAATATGTGCTAAATAAGTATTTGTTGAATTGAATTGAAGGAAAAAATACATAGGGTTTTTTTTCCCTGTGAAGGGAATTTAGATAGTCCCTTCTAATATTCTATGGCAGTCTTTAGTTTTAATTATATAATAAAATGGTGGGGGAAAACTCATTAATGGTCTTTACTGTATTCCAAATAATCCCTAGAAACCAAGAGCAGCAGGTGGGAGTAGTCAAATATGGAGGGTCTGAGCCAAGGGACAATTTGCTTAGCTGTCCTGCCAATGTCTGCTTCTCTGATACATTGGCCCAGAGTGGTTGGCAGTTGAGTGAGGTGCCTGCTTACTCAGTTTCCATTCCAAATGGGAATGGAAGAGAATGTTTATTAGCAATTCATTTTGGGGTGAGATTTTTGTCTGCAAAGGATCAGCTCCAATAACTCAGAAATAGATACCAAGATAAACTTGGATCCCTCTAGAAAAAGTGACTTCCAACCCATTATTGAACTACTATTATTGGTGGGAAATATAACCTTATAGAAATCTAGAGATGGGAAAGACAGCTCTCCAAAACTACGGGGGGGGGGGGGGGGGGTAGGAACAAAACATAGAAAGTGTAGGTGCTTCCATACAAATTTTAGACTAGTGAAGAACTAGCCAAAAAGCTCTAGCCTCTACTGCAGCCATTCCCAAAGTCATGTCTCTAGAATATGATCTCTAATCCTGGAGATCTACAATTCCATACATCCCCTTCCTAGAAATCACACATGCATATATGACCACATATTGCCTAATTCCATTTGAACCTCCCTATATACACACTCAGAAGGATGAAAGTTCAAATCTTGATTCAGACACCTCCTGATCCTATACCCTGGGAGAGCTATTTAATCTCTATCTCAATTTCATCATCTATAAAAATGGGGATAATAATAGCACCTGCCTTCAGGGATGTCTGAGAGGATAAAATGAAATAATATTTGTAAAGTACACACAGAGTTCATGTCAAAGCTGCATGCTAAGGAGTTGGGACAAATACTGCTTTTGAGTCAGGAAATCATTCCTTATAGAGAAGGAAAAGAAGAAGGGAAAAGAAGAGGAGGAAGGAGGAAGAAGGAGAAGAAGAACCAGCATTTATATGGCACCTACTATGTGCCAGGCACTGTCCTAAGCATTTTACAAATATCATTTCATTTGGTCCTTGTAACACCCCTAGGTGATAGATGCTATTATTTTTTCAATTTTGTAGCTGAGGATACTGAGGCAGGCAAAGATCAAATGAATTGTTTAAAATCACAGAGCTGGTCAATCTCTGAAGAAGATTTAATCTCAGATCTTCCTGACTCCAGGCACAGCATTCTATCCACTGTTGTAACAGTTAATTTAGTCTCTTATAATAAAATATTATATTTTATGAGGTTTATTAAGGATAAAGAAAATACAAAATAGAAAAACCACAAGCCTAGGCTGATTAGGCCATTCACAATCTACTCACTTCATCTTGTCCTCTCAGGATAAAAGAAGAGAGCTCTTGGGAGGCAGAGAGCCCTTTAAATACTAAATTGTGATCTCGCCCCAGGTGAAGCCTCAGGTGAGATTATAGGGAATTCTGGGAAGTACCAAGGACTTCTGGGGATTGAATTCTAGGGTTCAAATCTCCATTTTTACACTGTGCCACCTCAGAATCCAGCAAGGTAGAACTTTCCCCCAAGTCTTCAAAAGAGGGGAAAGACACCAAAGGCATTTTTCCCCAGAAAACAACTAATTATTCCACTTTTAAAGCATTCATTCATCAAATAATCTAGAAATATTTGTAATTTATTGGATCCCAAATCACCAGTCTTGGAGCAGCAATGAAACTATGCCTAGTTTAGTAGAGACAATCCTAGCAAAACTGGAGCCCCAAAGAGAAAGGAATATTAGCATTTTGGATGTATAAAGAGGCACTAATGACTCTGGAGAAAGAAGCAAGGGAAGTAAGCTACGGAACCCAAGCCTGCTTCAGGCATGCCCTTCTAGTTTGGTCTTTAAAAAAACAAAAAGAGGGGGCAGCTGAGTAGCTCAGTGGATTGAGAGCCAGGCCTAGAGATGGAAGGTCCTAGGTTCAAATCTGGCCTCAGACACTTCCCAGCTATGTGACCCTGGGCAAGTCACTTGACCCCCATTGCCTAGCCCTTACCACTCTTTTGCCTTGGAGCCAATACACAGTATTGACTCCAAGATGGAAGGTAAGGGTTTAAAAAAAAAAGATACCTTATCTTCTGTCTTAGTATCAATTCTATTTCAGTGAGTATTGTCTTTACAGTGTATAAAGGATGATTATTGTGAGACTGGAGCCGATGAGGATTATTTTCTGGATCTTTTTATACACAGACACTCGACATATCTCTCCACATGCTTGACAAAGACAAGAATCACTTTACCAGTCACTATTACCTTTTCTTCCACACTGAGAAAAAAGGCTTAAAATTAAAATCCCCTTAGGAAGAGAAAGTCTAACCTTCCTTTAGGGGACCCATTTGCTCAGGCCTGGCACCTCCCTTCTGCTCCTCTTTAGTAACCACAGGAAACCTCTCAAGGTAAAAAAGAACACACTTTCCAATAATATTTCACATTCCTATCCCACTTTGGGGTTTACAAAGTATTTCCTTCACAATAACCCAGTGAGATAGGCAGCAAATACTATTATCTCCATTTTACAAATAAGGAAATGGAGAGTAAAAGAGAGAAAGCAACTTAGTTTCACACAGCTAGAGAATGAAAAGGTAGAAAAACAAGGTATCCTTTTTTGAGGGTCCAAGTGAAATCGTCAAACTTTAGCCCCAGAGATCTAGATCAGAGGCATAAAGCCAAGAAAATGTTAACAACCTCTGTCTTGGGGCAGCTAGGTAGCACAGTGCTCTATCCACTTCCCATCTAACTGTCCTTTTTTATTTTTTTTAAATCCTTACTTTCCATCTTGGAATAGATTCCAAGGCAGAAAAGTGGCAAGGCCTAGGAAATGGGGCTTAAGTGACTTGCCCAAGCTCACACATCTAGGAAGTATCTGAGTTCACATTTGAACCCAGGACCTCCTGTCTCTGGGCCTGGTTCTCTGAGCCACCCAACTGCCCCCTCTAACTACCCTTTTTAAATTACTTTACAAAACTCTAAATAAAAGACAAAAAATCCTATTTACAAAATGTTCTTAAATAAAGAACTAGTAAAGCTTGGGGAAAAAAAACCTCTAAGTTCTTTATACCAGGTGTCATTGTTATATACTTACACATATACACTATATATACATACATACTTTTATCTTCAAGAACCCAAAATATTGGAACTACAAGCAAGTTCAAATAATCTCCCAGCCCATTTTGATAAGTTCCATCACTATGATCACCCAACTTGGTCTAAACCTGGTCATCATGATCCCAAGCACTTTAATGAAAGATTTGGGGGGAATCATTCTTTTTTATTTTTCAATTAACAAACATTCATTTTCTATCCCCACCATCTACTCCAACTTAATTGGGGTAGGGAGGAAGCTTGAAACAAATAAACATATATAGTTAAGTAAAACAAATTCTCACATTGGCCATTTCCCAAACTGTGTTTCTCATTCTGCATCCTAAGTCCATCAGCACTCTTCAGGAGGTGGGAAACATGCCATATCATCAATCCCATAGAATCATGCTTAGTCCCTGTATTGATTGGAGAGAATAAGTTTTTCAAAGTTGTTTGTCTTTACAATGCTGTTGTTGTTCTTGTATAAATTGTTCTTCTGCTTCTGCACACTTAGACAAAGACTCTGATCTCCCATTATTTGCAGGCTCACAGACACTTGTCTGAGATGCATTGATCTGCTACTGTACATTTGTACTCAGCTGCAGGCGAGAACTAAGGTTGTTGGCGGAGCCATTTGAAATTCTGGTTGGATATTTGTTTTCAAATTAACTTATTCCTTCCTTGACTGTTTGTACGTTAAAAGATTGTCTGTTCTACTAATTCAACCATTCAACCCCCCACCGAAAACCCCATACATACACTAAACTCTTCCTGTATTCCAGGCATTGCACTGGGTGCTTATAGATACAAAACCAAAAATGAAACCCTCCTTTTTCTTAAGGAAACTACACTATCCTAAGGGAAGGGGAAGACTATATACATACAAAGTATTTGTCGAAGACTTCAGCATTGACAGTTTTTCCAAGGAGGTGGCACCTGAGCTGAGTTGTGCTCTTCCCTCATCCCAAGGAATCTCAGCCTCACAGACAGTGATTGAGAAAAAAAAATCATCATCATTGCCCTAAGACTTTTGGAACCTCCATGCAAATGAATAAAGAGAAAGGATGATGATTTTTTTGAAGCTTTTAGGACTCCCTGTATTGGGAGAGGCACTGAGAAGAAAGTCAGCCTCAGAGTAAGGAAGTCCTGGGTTCAAGTTCCATCTTTGACATATAGTAATAAGTCATCATGTAATAATAGCAGTAATAGACTGCTAGACTTGGAGTAGAGAAGACCTGAGTTCAAATCTGTTTTTGCTACTTACTGGCTGTGACACCCCCCCCCAACAAGTTAACCTCTTTCATCCTCAGTTTCCTTATCTATGTGGGGCACATAATAGCATCTACCTCCAAGAATTGCTGTGAGGATCAAATGAGATAATATAAGAAAAGTGCTTTGAACATTTTTAAAGCTGTATAAATGCTAGTTGGTGTGGCTGCTACTAGGTAGTCTTGGATCAATCAGGTAACCTCTCTCAGTGTCCCAAGCAATCTTTTTAAGGCCACAAGTTGAAGAAAAGGGTATCAAACTGCAATAGTAGAAAGAATTGACTGGTTGGTAGTCCCTCCCCCATACCAATGAAATCATAAATCTTGTTCCCACCAAAAAGAAAAAAAGAACAAAGAAGGGACTAGAAGGGGAATGTTCAGAGAAATGCAGGTGACTTATAGAAAGAAAAGAGATTTTAATTCTGGGTGTCCTTAATAACACACACAGAGACCTGTCTAATCAGCAGGGGGCATGATTACTAGCCTTAACCTGGCACTCATTTCTGAGATAGTCCTTCTTCCCTAGACTTCATTTATCCTTATCAGCTCAATGGTTCCTTCCTCTCCCTGCCACCTTCACCTTAGTCTGATATTTAACAACCCTCCCTAAACCAGAGATTCTAGGATGGAGAATGATCTTAGATCTAGAGTTGGAAAGGACCTCTCATGGCATCTGGTCCACATGTACTTCTGTTTTACAGATGAAGCATCTGATGCAGGCTCCAGAGAAGATAAGTGACTTTTCTATGGTCATATAGCTAGTAAGAGTCAGAAATAGGATTTGAACCCAAGTCCTCTGACTTCTATGCCAGTGTTATTCCCACTGTACCATGAGGTGGGGGAGCACTACACTGAAGGTGAAGATGGAAAATTCCATGTTTGGAGCTCAGTTAGTTAAAACATAAGAGCAAGACACAGACAGAGACACAGAGAGAAGAGAGGAAAGGACAAGATACAACAGGAGAAGGGAAGGGAGAAGAGGGGAGGAAAGAAGGGAAGGGAAGAAAGGAGAAGAGGGTGAAGGGAATATAAGAGAAGAGAAGGGAAGGGAAGAGAGGTGAAAGGGGAGGAAAGGACAGCGAGACAGAGAGAGGAGAGGGGGGAGGGAGGGAGGGAAGGAAGGAAGGAAGGAAGGAAGGAAGGAAGGAAGGAAGGAAGGAAGGAAGGAAGGAAGGAAGGAAGGAAGGAAGGAAGGAAGGAAGGAAGGAAGGAAGGAAGGAAGGAAGGAAGGAAGGAAGGAAGGAAGGAAGGAAGGAAGGAAGGAAGGAGGGAGCTTCTTATTCTTATAGCTGAGGTTTGTCATTCTTCCTGGGAAGAAAGTAGTATTGCTCAGAAAGCAGATGACTAAAAACGCTGTCTTCAAACAGTAATGATATTGCAAAAGGAGCAACATTGATATAAACAAGCAAGGCCAGGTATTGAATGTGGGCCTGACAAGCCTATGAGTGTATGCAAGCCTGAGAAACCAAGATGAGAAAGAAGTCCTGGATGCTGCCTGAAAGGAAAGCCACCACATCACTGATTTTCCCTCTTCTCTCCCAGGAAGAAAGATGGGGTGAGGATTCATTAGCAAAACCTCATTCCCTTTTTCCCACTATATCTCCACTGTGTACATTTATCCTCAGCCACCCTTCTGCATGACATAGAAGAGATGTTTGAGTAGGTGGCATTCTTAACTTGGCTGTGTCAATACCCTTCTTAAACAAAGGCAATAGAGTCTAATGGATAGAATCCTGAGCGGATACTCATTTGGGAAATCTCTCTGTCCAGTGCATTATGGTGTAAGGTCTCTTCGGACTCTAAATATCTGGGACTTTTAGGTAGTTAGAAGCCAGCATGAGAACCACATGCATGCATTGAAGCATGGAAAGAAACACAGCAGCTCATTCTTTTGGCTGTCTCTTGTTGGAATCAGACATGGTGGACCCATCCTGCCTGGGCTCTCCCTCAAGACAGATTTTGGGTCCCTTAAAAGATCCTGCCTCCATTTTATCCTGATAGCAGCCAGGCACAGATTCACTTCCCCACTCTATTGCCCTTCCCACCTCCTCAATGACCAGGACAAGGAACCAGATAATGGCATCTATGCATACTCCATTGGAGATCTCAAATGACATTGAACCATTAACAACTATTCTTTGAATCCAGCAATTAAACCAGTTATGAATCTATCTGATTGTGTTATCATATTGTCAGCATAAGGTCACAGACTTAGAATTGGAAGGAATTTTAGAGGGTCACTAATGCAATTTTCTCGCTTTACAGATGTAGGTAAAAGTTAAATGTGTGTGTTTGCAGACTGACAGCAAAGAGCAGAGTTCTGCAATTCCCATCCCCAAAAATCCAACAGTTATATCACAGATGACCCTAGCAACTGACTCCTCCTTTCTGGTGAAACTTTGGCCCAGAAATAGTCCCCTGTTCCAACTTCATCTGTGGCTCTTTACTCATACTTATCCTACATCTATTGCCAAATCTTGTCATTTCTACATTGGTGTCATCTCATAGTCACCTCCTTCCATTCATTATTACAAATGCAACCCTAATTTAGGCTATCATCTAACTATTGCTTATATGTTGTCTTACCCATTAGAATATAAGTTTCTACAGATAATGTAACCCATTTTAAGGTTTACAATAAAGACGGTGTTTTTGCCTTTCTCTGTATCACTGGCATTTAGCACAGTGCCGGGTACATAGAAAGATGTGAATAAATGCTTGACTAACTTACTCATCTACTGTCTGAAGGATAAAATCAGCACAAAGGCAACTGGGTATGTTCTCCAGGCAAAACATTTCCAGTTACTTCATCCCATCTTCATTTGGCATTGGCTCTAGGTCCTTTGCCATCCTGATTTTTCTCATCTAAATAGTCTCTAATTTGTCAATTATAACCTGATGCCAGATCTGAGCATAGTACTTTAGATGTTGTTTGACCAGGACAGGGTGCAATGGAGTCATGTCCTCCATTATTAAAGAACATTCATATTTTATATTATCTAAGGAGCCCTGATTGAAGGTCACATTTCCATAGCTGACCCCAAAAATTCTTCCTCTGGTCTCAGACTAAGTTGCATTGACCTAACAATGACCTCTGTGGTGTTTGTCCTAGAGGGTTCCTTATTATCTGCTCTGGAAATTCTACTTGCACCACTACCACCATTCCATCAACTTCTATACCTAATTCAGTGAGCTGAAGGCAAAGCCATATAGTGGAATTGAATATGGAGGGGGGAAAACAAACTTGGGTTTGAGCATTAGATTGGCCATGATGTGACTATCCTAATCTGTTAAATGGTGTTTACAACTATGCTTTTAACCTCACAATGTTGTTTTGAGGATAAAAAGAGATAAAGTCTATAAACACTTCAGTGGACCAGCAAACTCATGAATTTAGACATTCTTCTCATTGGTACAGGTCACAACCCATTCATCCCTTGTCATCCTGTAGGATTCTTACCTCTATATTTTCATACATTTCCATAGAGGATCTATGCTGTGTGCTGAAAGTATTGTTCTAGGTTTTTTTAGGGGGCCAGTAGAGCATTTGAGATTAGGAACATGTTGACCATCTCAACACGTGATCAGCCCACTCACTACCTTTTCCAATCACATATTTCCTTGTTGTTATCCTTCATTTTACTTTATATGCATAAATCAATCCTAAAAATACTATATGTTATAGCCAACATGAACCTACCTTGCACCTCATCAATGCCATTTGTGTTCCCCATAGCTTTGATGCCCTGAACTATGGTGTTCCAAGAATCATGATTATGCACCATTTTAAGAAGAAATAAATATGGACCTTGCACTACGAAGCAATTTGAGATTGTTAAAGGCACTTTTTAGTTTCCTAAATGCAATCCAAATAATTCTTTACCATCTGTTCAATTCTGGGTCCAATTCATCTGTGTAATACCTTTTCTGGACATAGGTAATAGATGACTAACTAAAAAACTGGTCATTTGGCTATCATATCTGGACAAGTAGCATTATTCATCCATTTAATTTTTCTCATATGGATTGTTAGGTCAATCTCATTTGAGTCTTTGTGGTTCTCATTAAGGAGGTACACTAATATGCTGAGGCTTGATATATGTATGTATATGTATTTTAACTGTTCTAATTGAAGGGTCCCCAACTTGGGATGTATCTATCTTAAGAGGGCATGAGAAGCTTCTCAAGAGTAAATGGGGAATATTTAGTAAATAATTACATTTTCCCATGGAAATATTTCTTAAGTGCATATGCATAGTAAATTCTAGAATTTATTTACTTATATACTGAAGAAGACATAGAGTCAGTCAATAAACATTTATTAAGGACCTACTAAGTTCCAAGCATTATGATAAGCACTGGGAATACAAATATGAAAAAACTAGTTCCTGCCCTTGGGAGCTTACAATATAATAAGGGAAGACATCATATAAAAGGAAGCAAAAAGAGAGTGAGGAGAATAGGAAAAGGTTCACCAAAAATAAGTGGGTATTAGAACCATCAAGGTTTGGAAACCTTTATTCTAATTAGCATCTAAGCCTAACTGGCCCCTTTCCCCCATGGTCCTTAAAAATTATTGCTATGATCCTTTGTGTCCTCCCTTCCAACTGATTACCTCCTTTGCCCCATCTATGATGGTACGTCCTAGCAAACTCCTGTTTCCCAAAGCCCCTATTCTGAAACCTTTTGCTGGATTGAGATGACAGATATCTTCTGAACCAATGAATGATTACCCCTTTCCTGATCCAGCTTATTAACTCATGGCTGAGATAGCCTCCCATCCCTGGGGGAATTAGCTTTACAAAATTCCATCTTTCACTGGTACAATATTACAGCCATTTTAGACAGACGAGTTGTAGAACATTTCCACCCACAGTCAGGGGAGGACTGTCACCTCACAATAACTAAGGTGAATTTAAACATGACTTCACAACACTTTATTTCAGAAACACGAACAGAAATGTTGCCAACTTTATATTGCAGGAAGCATGTGTTCTGGCACAGTAATGAGGGTGGTAACAGCTCATATCCTCAAGTGTTTTAAAATTTACAAAGCACTTTCCTTACCATAACCCTGTGATAGAGGGAGCATGAACATTGTTATTCCCATTTTAATAGGTATGTAGTCATTTTTGGTAAATCATATGTATCCATTTTGGTAAATAATGACTGAATTGAGAGGCAGTGCAGAGTACTGGATAATGTGCTTGGCCTCAGAATCAGGAAGACCTAGGTTTAAGCCCTGCCTGGCACTAGCTTTATAAACATGACAAAGTCATTCAAACTAGACTTTTAAATAGAAAGACCTGAGCGTGAGACCCAGATAGAATGAACAAATCATTTAATCTCTCTCCATCTCAGTTTCTTCATCTCTAAAATGAGAGTAATAATAGCACCTGCTTCACAATGTTGTTATGAAGCTCCAATGAGATAACATACATATTGAGCTTTGCAAATCTTAAAGCTCTATATAAATGCTATCATCATCCTTATCGTTGTTAATAATAACCTCTCTGAGATTCAAATTCTAAATTAAAGATGAGCTACTGTCTGCCCTGCAGAAAAGAGTTCCCACACTTCCTTGGTATGTCAATGTAATGATCCTAAAAAATGAAAAATGTCCCCAAATACTGACATACTCTCACCTGGATTAAAAAGGCAATGATGGTTCTCCTTTCTACTCTTTCTCCTTTATCTCATTGTTTCCTACTTAGGAGGATAGTGAATGGTATGAGTAAGTAGACCTGAGGTTTGTCTGTGCTATAAAGAGCCTTAAAATTATGAGAGGAAAAAAATAATAAAATAAAATTATGAGAGGTTGATGTATTAGGTTGACTGTTTCTGGTATACACTGATTCCCTGATTGGTGGAATTCCCTGGTTGGAATCAGGTGGTCCCTGATTCCAAGTTAATTACTATATCATCATCAGTATGATATTTTAAATAGAGTAGGGGTTTAGATTTGTGTCAAGTCATTTACCTTGTTTCCTCATCTTTACAATAGGAGTGCAAAGATGGTTGGACCAGATGATGCCACTAAGATCCCTTTCAACTTTGTCTTCTACTTCTATAGTCCCAAAACTATTTCTTGAGTACCTCCTATTTGTAGGGCCCTCTGCCAGTAAATTTACCCAGAAATCTTATCTTTCAGAAGCTCTCATCACCACTATCACTCCAACTATTATTTGCCCATTTGTCAGGAGGTCACTTTAGGAAGAATACTAACTCATTTATACTGTATTAATTATTAATGTATGGTATGCCTAACTTTGGGGATCCCTGCTAAAGTAAGATACAGATTCTGCTTCATGATTCATTTGGGGATGTTTCAATTTTGAGAAAAGAGAAAAACTTCAACAAATGTCCTATAATATCAGTGGGGGAGGATAGCAACAAAAGAATGTTTTGGGAGTAGTACTTCAGAATGGAAAGGGATGAGAGGAGATGGGAAAGAAGCAGGAAAGGAGAGAGGAGAGGATCAGAGAAATAAGAGGAAAGATTAAGGGAAAAAGGAAAGGAAAGAAGAGAGGAATGTTTAAAAGAGAAAATATAGAAAGATGGAAGGAAAAGAAGGGAGGGAAGAAGAGATAAGAAGAGGAAAGGAAGATAGAGAATGGAAAGGGGAGGAGAAGAGGGAAAAGAGAGGAAGGGAGTAAGAGGGAGAAGAGCAGTAAAGAAATCAAGTAGAAAAAGAAAGAGAAGTAGAGTAGAAAGAAGTGAAGAGAGAAAAGGAGGAGGAAAAAGAAAAGAGGAGAAGAGAGAGAAAAAAGAAGGGAAAGGAGAGATGTTTGAGGAAGTCAAGAAAAAGGAAAAGGAAGAGAAGGTAGGGAAGAAAGAGGTGAAGGGAGGAAAGAAGAAAAAGGAGAGGAGGAGGAACAGGAAGAAAGAAGAGACAACAGGAATAAAGGGAAAGAGAGGCATGAGGGAGGACAGAAGGAGAGAAGAGGAGAAAGAAGGGAAGGAGGGAAGGGAGGGGAGGAGAGAGGGGAGATGAAGAGGAAAGAAAGAGTAGGGAGTTATGATGATGGGAGGGGAGAAGAAAAAAAGAGAAACACTAAGACAAAACTCTCTCCTGGTTTAATTTGCCTCATTCATACATCATCTCTCTCCCTAGCCTATTTGGGGGGTGGGGTGGGAGAATAACTGTAAATAGCCCTAATTCATCTAACAAGCATTTCATTCATGTGCATGGACTGTATTCTCTGGAGAGAGAAGTAGATACAGGAGAAATGATTTTATCATCACTTATTCTAATTCATGTCCATTTGAAAGAGACCTAAAAATGGTTCCAGTCCTGATGAAGAGGAGCCTGATTGGCCTTTTACTGTGGCTCTGTGGGTTTCTTTGGGATTTTTGCTAGTTACACTCATTGACTCTTCATAGCCCTTTACAAGCCTTTAGTATATTACCCCTAAGGAATATATGGCCAATAATAACAATAAAACCAAGGACCCCTTGGCTATCCTGCCTATCCACTTATTTCTTGGCATCTCTGAAAGGTCTCTAGGGAAGGAGACTTTATTATCTGCTTGGCTGACCCATTTAATTAGGAAGTATAGAGATTTTTCTAAAAGTCTAACTGTAGTTTTAAGCTTTAATAGCTTAATAGCTTTGATAACTTTAAAATGCACAAAGACTTATGGGACACCCTGTAGAGCCAGGAAGTTGCCCAAGTAGTCTAATCCAAATCTCTCCTTCTACATTTTAATTCCATTCTCTCCTGTTCTAGCTTCAGCAGAAGAATTAAACTGCTACAAAGTCAAAATGAAGATGTGTAGATTGGGGAATAGAGAAGTAGAAGAAGTAACAAACTTTGATACAAATATGAAGTTTTGAAATCCAGTGAGCCTGCTGATTCTAGCTGCCCCAGAAATAATGCCATACATTTTTAACAGTCTCCCACCGTCCCCTGTGCTCAAACTCCTAAGTATCATATACCCCAATGTTGCCACTTGGTTCCCTAAAGTTCCCCACTAAGACTTGCACTCTTTCTTTCATGGCAGTCTTGTTCAGAGGCATCACTAGCAATTTTGGTACTCAAAGCAAATGCCATAAAATATGCCATTTAACCATCAGGAAAAGACACTGGGACATGGTGAAGATGCTTTTAGAGACGCCATCAATTGGGAACGTACTCCCATATGATACATCTTTTCATGGAGGAAGTTGTCATCTGATAACTTCCTATTTTAACTAATGATCCGTGTTAGTGTTCTTAGCTGCTAAGCTTGATTGCATACCTGCTGAAAAATTAAAGTATCTTCAATAGCCTTTAAGTTTTATGTTCTGAGGGAAAGACCTTGCCTCCTGGCTCTAGTTACAGCTCTGGGATGTTGCAAAATTGCCTTCCTTATGCCCCTCCCTTTCCTGTCATTTCAGTGCGTGAAGCTAAGTGTTAGAAAGACAATCTGATTAAACTAATCCACACTAATAATATGACTGAATGCCTCCCTTAAATCATCCAATAGTGTTTCTATTTTTTAATAGATACAGTTTACCACCAAAGGACTCTATAATCAGTGGAAATTCAGGCAAGGGGAGAGATATTTTGGACCAGAGAGCACTACAGGGGCTACTTCAATCACACCACATAGACAATTAATGGAGTAAGGTGCACTCAGATAACTAATTCTCTCTTTATCATCTAATTGGATGGAGGCACACAAACTGTTTTTAAATGTGTACATGGCACAAATCTTGGGAAAGCTAACATATTGAGTGATAGAACTGAGAACCAAAAACATTTGAACTAGACTTACTTTAATGTTCCAAAGACCCATAATTTCAGCAGTGTTGACAAAGTCTATTCTGATGCAGATAATAACCCCTCCATGCCTAATGTAGATGACTTCATAAATTGATGTGGCTAAACATTTTTTCACCTTGAGGCCAACCTCATAGTTAAGAGCCTTCCCACATGGATACTGGTTCTTAGAGAGAAGAACCAGAGGTTCATCACTTGGTTCTATATTTGAAGTCTTTACTAGGACCAGCTACAATTCTCTCAATTAGTTAACTCTATAACACATTTAGGCACTTGAGAATAACTATATAGTAAAGAAAATAAAAATGAAATATAAGTAAATGTAAAGTCCTATACTTGGGTCCAAAAAATCCACTGCTATCCATGTAAAGAGAATGTTTTAATGAAACAGGAGAATTTATACCACAACATTAAACCACAAAAAAAAATATGAATCAATGTTGGATGTTGCAGCCAAAAAACTCTAATGTCACCATAGGAGCAAAGAGGTAGCAATCTCACTCTATTCTGCCATCCTAAAAACCTATTTGGAGTATTGCATTCAATTTTGGACACCACATTTTAAGATGCCTACTACACAAACGGGAGGGCATTTAAAGGAAGGTGAACAGGTTATAGAGGAACTGTAAACCATGCAACAAGAGGATTGGTTGAAGGAGATTGAGATATTTAATCTGGAGAACAGATTAAATTGGGGGTGGAGAGGATGACAGCTGTCTTCAAGTATTTAAAGAATTGCCATGTGAAAGAAGGATTAAACTTATTTTGCTTGGCCCCAAAAGTCAGAACTGGAAGCTAAAAGTAAAAATTGCAGTGAGACAAATTTCAGCTTACTATGGGGAAAAATTCTCTAATAGTCAGAGCTATCCAAAAGTAGAATAAGTTGCCTGGTGCTCAGAGTATAAAAAATATTTTTTAGATTAGTCTAAGCAAAATATGAGGAAGCCCGGAAGTTTGTTGAAATAAAATTATATGATGTATTCCAAAAATAATTTACATGACCAATCAATAAGGTTTTTGTTGAGAACATACTATTTATCCAATATAGTTGAGGTATGCACTGAGTAAAGCACAGTGGGAAATAAAAAATTTAGACAAGAATCAAAATCTGCCCACATAAATTTTAAGAACTAGAAGGATAAAATTCCAATGCAGATGACTGTAACTTTTTTTTTTACCAATTACACTTAATAATAAATTTCCACACAAGTTTTCCTAAGTTATAGCATCAAACTTATGTCCCTCCTTTTCTTCCCTTCTCTCTCACAGTGCAGGCAGGAGATTTGATCTGGACTATACATGTATCATCATGCAAACACATTTCCATATTGTCCATTTTTGTATGTAATTTTATGAAACTGAAACACTAAAACATAAACCCAAATAAACAATTGAAAAATTGTTTGCTTTCATCTGCATTCTGACTCCAGTAGTTCTTTCTCTGGAGATAGCATTTTCTCTGGATACCATTCTTTGTCAGAAGTCCCTCAGAATTGTCCTGGATCTTTGCATTGCCAATTATAGCTAAGAATATGACAGTTGATCATTCCACAATGTTGCTGTTACTTTGTACAATGCTTTCCTGGTTCTGCTTATTTCACTCTGCACCAGGTCTTTCCAGCTCTTTCTGAAATCACCTCATTCATCATTCCTTACAGCACAATAGTATCCCATCACCATCATATACCACAATTTGTTCAGTCATTCCCCAAACGATGGACATCTCTTTGGTTTCCAATTCTTTGCCATCATGAAAAGAGCAACTATAAATCTTTTGGTTACAAGCAGGTCCTTTCCTGCTAGTGGTATTACTGGATCAAAGGGTATCATTGTTTGATAGCCCTTTGGGCATAATTCCAAATTAAATGCAGATAACTATAACATACAATGTTGCATGATAAGTGGATTAGAAAGTGCAAAGGAAAGATCTATGTGAGATACAGAAGAGATTGCTATTGCCAACTGTGTGGCATTGATTGCCCACTCTTAGAATACCTTACACCCATGCTTCCTCCCCACTCCCACCCCCCATAAGAGAAAGAGAGAGGGAGGCAGGGAAGGAGGGAAGGTGTAGAGGAGGGAGGGGGAGGGGGGGACAGGGAATAGTTCTACTGCATAGTCTACAAAGTAGACTGTTCCAGGAAGTTAGCTGTCCATAAATTCAGCACTCTGATCCCTACCAGAGAAGGTTATATGCATTCTCTTTTTCTTTCCTTTTTTTTTCTTTTGACAAAGTAGACAAGAATGAGTAGAAGTCATAGAGTCAAAGACTGAGCTAGGAGGGATCTTACAAGTCATTTAATCTATTATAAAAGAAGAAAGTAATTAAAAGCTTTATTTTTACTCCAATTTTGCCCCAAACTGCACATGGAGATCAACCCCCCAACATGTTCTCCCACCACTACCATCATTCTGAGTTCAATATTAGCATAACTGACAACTAGTCCAACCCATCTACATGAGCCTGCAACTGACCTGCTCACTGTGGACAGACGCCTCCACACTGCAGAACTTTCCCTTCCTTCTTTAGATTTTTGCAAATTTTATGAGAATTTTCTGGCAAGCTGGTTTTTTTCTTCTCCTCTTCCCCTCTAGCTAAAAACGGGATCTTTCATCCCACTCTGATCTCACAGGGGCTTTTTTCTTGGCACTTGGGACATGATTAAATAACAAGCGTGCGTGCACACATAAGCACAAAGGCCCTTTACTTCCCAGATCTCTCTCTGATAATGAAGTCAGAGATGGAAAACTACTGTGTAGCTGAGCTGTAGCCACAATAGGAAGAGAAACAGACAACTTGCCAACCAAGTCCTGTTCTGGAGGGAGTAAATAAGTTTACTTATGAAACGAGGAAAAATACAATATATTGATCTAATGGAAGCATTGCCAAGGAGAGTAAGGGGATATATGATAGGAGATAATCAGATCCATTGTCTGTAGATAAAGGGAAATAAGCACATATTTGTCTTTTTTGGAATCTTGGAAGGTTTAAAATAGGGGATAGTCTTCAGAGAACACTTTTTTCTTTTCCTTCCTGTTGACATGATCATTAACTATACCAATTATGGGAATATAAAGAAATCATTAAAATGCAATTATTTCAGCTGTATAAGTTTATAGCTATTATAACTACATCAAAAGGCCAACTTAGTGGGTCTTTATGTGCTCCATAAACCGGAATAAATTTTAACAAAGGGGAACAATCACTTCCACACTGACCAAAAGAAAATGTCCAATTTCTGTCCTGATTTGTGAGGATGTCAGAGACTGAAGTTCTGGATCCACCCTTGGGTCCTAGTCCTCCTAGTCCTGCCTCACATTTGCCTGTATGAACCTTCTCTTTCCCATGGATCCAGAACTCTAAAACCTTTCCTGTGACTATATCTCCTTCAGTAGATGTGAGGGAATGACCTGGGTCACTACCAATGTGTTTTTTTCCTACTACCATCTTTTGTTCTACCAACAGACTAGATCATTTCTCTTGTCCTGGAAATGAGCCTGAGCATTGTCATAGAGAGACAAAATGACATAGTGGAAAGAATATTGAATCTGAAGTCAGAGTTCTGAGGTTCAAATACTAGTTCTGCTACTTACTATACATGTGACTTTGTAATATGAGTTGATTGGACTACATGATCCCTAATACTCAGTTGGGTATGCAAAGTCCTTCATAACATGACTTTCTCATATCTTTCCATTATTCTATTTCTTTTTCTTCTTTCACATACTCTCCTTACTATTCCTTACACAAGATACTCTGAACTCCCAGCTTCAGGAATTTTCATGACCTATCTCTCCTGCCTAAAACACTTTCCCTCCTAATCTTCACATCCTTATTTCTCTGGATTTTTTCAAGTACTTTTTTAAATTTTCAAATCCCAAATTCCCAAACTGCATAATTTCAATTTTTCAAGCCCAACCTTCTACAAGAAGCTTTTAGTTATTCCCCCTCTGCTTAATGCCTTCCTTCTGAAATTATCTCCAGTTGGTCCTGTCTATATCTTCTTTGTACATAATTGTTTTCATGTTGTCTCCTTCATTAGACTGTGAGTTTCTTGAGAGCAGGGACTACATCTTCAACCTCTCTTTGTATCCCCAGGGCTAAGCAAAGTTCCTGGTATATGGTAAGTCCTTTTAAAAAATGCTTATTGACTGACCTAGAGTCCCTTTCATCTCAAACATTATCATTATCATCATCATCATCATCATCATCATCATCATCATCATCATCATCATCATATCTTGGTTAGGTTCCTAATTTCACATGGCATTTTACTGAGCAATTTACTGAAAGAACTATAAAGCTCCTAACCCTGTCCTCTGTCCCAAGGTAGGCATACTAGCATGGATAACTATGAACAGAATATACAGTGGGTAGAATAAAAATAGCAATACCTTGCCAAAAGTGAAGGATTCACATCAAATACAGGTTCAAGTCAAGGATGTTTTAATAATGAGGAAAGAGATAGGCATTAGAAAGAAGAGTTGGAGGAGCTCCATGTCCATTTCATGTAGGAGGAAAGCAATAGAATCAATAATTCAAATCAGTAGATAACCCAAGAAACAATTTCATTTTGATTTGGGTATATTTAATTCTGTGGGTTTGGTGGGTTTTTTTTTTGTTTTGGTTTTTTGTTTGCTTGAAGTAGATTTGCCTTCCTATTTTCCTATTTGTCTATTGGATTCCATCTAATACTGAAGTAATATTTTATTCTCTGAGCACACATCAGTGGTCACCAGGAGGAGGTAAATCATAAGCAGGATTATGGGATCATAGATTTATTGTTGAAGAGGCATTCTCTATTGCAACTCCCTCATTTAGTAGATAATTAAATTGGGAATCAAAATGGTTCAGGGACTTGTCTATAGTCACACAACTCTTATGTACAGGGGTAAGATTTGAACCCAGTTCTTTCTGACTTTAACTCCAAGTGGTAAGTTTCTTCTCTTCAAAAAAGTACCTGCCAGATAAGTTCCTCCCCAGGGTGAACATGCCATAATCTTCACTCTAGAAGAAGTCTTCCAAAAAATAGCCTTTCTATGTTCCGGGATCTCTAACTCTTCATATAATCACAGAATTCAAGATTTAGGAGGGTCTCCAGTGGCAACCTAGTCCCACTCCTACCTGAAAGAAATTCCCACCAAAACATGTCTGATAAATGCTCATCCAGCCTCTTCTTGAAAACCTCTAAGAAGTAGGAAACAATTACCTTTCAAAGCAGTCCATTTTCAATTATGAACAGCTCTACCTGTTACACCCAAATTTTCCTCTTTGCAACTTCCATACACAGGGCAACTTGGTTATCCAGTAAATGGAGTGCCAGACCTGAAGCTAAGAAGATTCATCTGAGTTCAAATCTGGCCCTGCCCTCAGATATTTACTAGCTATGTGACCTTGGGTAAATCATTTAACCCTCTTTGCCTCAGTTTTCTCATTTGTAAAATAAGTTGGAGAAGGAAATGGCAAACCACTCCAATATCTTTGCCAAGAAAACCCAAAATGGAGTCATGAAGAGTCAAACACAACTGAAACAACTGAACAATAACAACTTCCATATAGTGCTCTTGGTTCTGCCCTCTACAAGTCTAATCTTTCCTTCATGTGACAGCTGTTCAAAAACAAGACATCTTCTCTCATGTTTGAAGTATCTTCTCACATGAGGTTTTGTATTCCAAACTCTAAGGGGCCTCATCAAGACATTTGACCCCCTTTATTCCTTCCTTTCTTCTTTCCTTTTTTCTTTCTTTCTTTTTTCTTCCTCCCTCCCTTCCTTGCTTTCTTTTTCTTTCTCTTCCATTCTTTCTTTCTTTCTACAAACATAAGCTTAGTCATTCAAATTACACAGGGTTTGCCCTCTTTTTTGTTTCTGATATTGTTCTTCCCATTGACATCATCATAGTCATCATGTATGTCATTTTTCTGGTTCTGCTTGCTTTACTCTACATCCATTTGCATGTGGTTCCAGGCATCTCTGAAATTTTTTCTATTCATCATTTCTTCCAGTCATGCTGCCTTGATTAAGAATATGCCTGCTTTATTTTCCTGTTGAACATGACTTCCCTGAGGGCAAAGATTGGAACTGAATGACTTTTTTTAAAAATTGGCTGATTCATTGAATCCAAGCTGTACAAATCAGTGAAAAAGATTAGTTGAACTGGTTGGTTGTGTTCACGCCACAAAGCCAAACCTGGAGCTCCCTAATGACATTGCCCTGGTCTGCTACTTAGTATGCACCTCAGCTATCTAGCACAACAATCTGAACCATGTTGAATCAATAACTGCTGCTTCCAACCAATCACCTTCCTCATCAGAATCCCCCCTCTCACATAACCTCACCACACTAGACAATCAACCTGAGGCTGGTGATGAGTGTCTCCATGAGCTACCAAGAGATAAAAACCCATATTCAGATACAGGGAAAGGAATAAAATCAGGGACTCTTCTGATGCACCCCACCCCAGAGAAGGGGTGAAACTGAAACATCCCAATGGCCCAGACATAACCCCAGTCCCCCGCCTTTTTTTCTTCCCATATTTCTGAGCCACAGAAAGAAAATACAGCAGTGGCAACAGTGTAAAAAATGATGGTTTTATTTCCACATGCGAGGCTGTCAGGGAATTTGGCTATAACCTTTTATTAGACGTTAATAATTTAGAAAAGGGAGAAGCATTCCCCAGTCAAATCTAATCCCGTTCAAATAAATACTTTGCCAGGGAACGAGAGTGTCGCATCCATCCTGAGATGAAAAGACAATTATCAGGCCGTCACACGTTGCCTGCATCCATCAGCTGAGCAATTCACTCTGGTTAATGGCAATTACAATACTTTCCTTGGGTCTGTTTTCAGAAGCTCGGCTCCTAGCTCTGAAGGGGGAGGGGGTGTTGGGTTTGTCTTCCATCACTCACATACTCTAGGACCTCTATAGATACGTATATTTCTAGGAAAAATCCTTTGTGCAATAGCTTGGTAGGAGAGCCTGATAAGATTTCGTTAATCTAGGGAACTCCCATCTGGCATCTCATTTGCAACTTACAGTTTTCAAGTTGCCTAGAGCACTGAAAAATTGTATGATTTGCCCATAGTTAGATAGCTGATGTGTCAGAGACAGAATTTGAACACAGGTTCTTCTGACTCTGGAAGCCAGGTGTCTATCCATCATGCCATGTAGGTTCTCATATGTGTAGACTACCTATACCTATGAAACAGGAACAGGACAGGTGTCCAAGATAAGCTAATGCCCCATGTTAGCCTTAGGAGCTTCAAATCTTTAGTTTTCAATAAGAACAAAAACATTAGAAAATTCCGTTCAATGTGCAGCTATGATTTCTATTCTATGGCAATATGGTATAGTTAGGGCAGGGCAGCTAGGTGGTGCAGTGGATAGAGAACCAGGACTGAATTAAGGAAGACTCATCTTCGTGAGTTCAAATCTGCTCTCAGACACTTACTCCATGAGTGACACTAGATAAATCACTTGACCCTGTTTGCCTCAGTTTCCTCATATGCAAAATGAGCTGGAGAAGGAATAGCAAGCCACTCCAGTATCTTTGCCAAGGAAACACCAAACAGAGTCATGAAGAGTCAAACACAATTGAAAAATTGCCAAACCACAAAAATAGTTGAAAAGGTACAAAACTTATAATCAGGAGACCTGGCTAGATTTAAGTTGGAAATCTTGACCTGTGCATGATACTTAAATTTGTTATTAGGGAGCAGTTAAGTGGCTAAGTAGATTAAGACCCAGGCCTAAAGATGAGATATTCTGGGTTCAAATCAGTCCTCAAACACTTCCTAGCTGTGTGACCCTGGGCAAATCCCTTAACCCCCATTGCCTAGTCCTTACTGCTCTTCTGCCTTGGAACCAATACACAGTATTTGTTCTAAGATGGAAGGTAAGGGTTTTTTTTTTCAATAAAAAAATTAAAATAAACTTGTCATTAGTTCTTGGGATTGGAGGGGTTAAGTACCCTGTATCTAGCTACTTTGAATTTATTTTGTATTTATTCTTCAAATACTTTTATGTATGTGTGTGTGTCTGTGTGTGTAAATTTTATATATCTTCTCTCCCCTAATAAGGTTTTTTGTTACCATTTATTTTTATTTTTTAATATGTAGCATAACAATAATACATGTAATTTGCTATAATTATGTCATAAACATGATTATACAAGAGAAATAAATGCTCATCCTTTTTTGAAGCTTATAAAAGTCAGAGCCCAACATAGTCCTTGATCAACATTTCATTCAAAAAGTGTGATTAACTAATTTCTTTGGAAGCTATCTCTAAGTGGAATAGGAAATTCGCCATCCATTTCAGAGCTGGAAAATTTCAAGGAAATAAGGGAGCCTCTTTTTTCTGTTTGGGACTACGGAATCAGCACAAGGGCATTTCTTCACAATGGCAGAGTCTCAATCACCAGGTCTTTTCCAAATGCACAGTTTTACCAAGAACTACTCTAGACACCGAGAGCCCTGAAGATCAGATATAGTCTTTGTTTTGGGGGCCACTATGGTCTCATAAGATATAGGAGTCAAAATGAGTCTTAGTAAAAGGGGCTCGGAGACCTGAACAGGCTCAGAGTGCAAAGTCCCAGTGGCAATTAGTAGGGTTCTAGTCATGTACATCCTGAACATCAGGACACTATATAGCTGCAGAGAGCAGGAGACAGACACAGAGAGGTTAAAATCGTACTGTATTTCCTTCAAATAATACAATGGTTCCCTATTTGCCTGTTCATCATATCCAATATCCAGTCCTTCTTCCAGTTGTCAGGCTTAATGGACTAACCAGCATGGCCAGTCAAATCAACATGAGTGATATTAGCAATTAGAGAAGTTAATAATGAGAGAGGTAGCTAGGAAGCCAGAGTCATTTACCAAGTACCTACCAGGTGCCAGATACTACCCTAGGCTCTTGAAATAAAAAGGTTAATAAAATAATTTTTAATCTCATAAAGTATATTAACTGTACCAAACAACAACAATAAATAATAATAGATGGCATTTTATGGCTTCTTAAAGTTGCCAATGCACTTTACATGTATTATCTAATTTGATCAAACCAGTAGATAAGAGACATGTGAGCCAAAGTGCAGAATGCTAATGGTAGAATGGCCCGAGAAACCTAGGAAATCTTATATGAACTGACTCAGAGTGAAGAAAGCAAAACCAGAAGAATGATTTATACTAAAACAACATTGCAAAAATAAATACCTTTGAAATATTTAAGATCTCTTATCAATGAAATGACCAGACATGATCTAAAGAACCATTGATAAAGAATACTACCAACATCTAGGCAGAAAAGGTAAACTAAACATGTGAAATAAGACACACATAGTTGGATATGACAACTATGGAAATTTATTTTGCCTAAATATATGTAATTGTTTCAAAGGCTAGGCTTGGGGGCTGGAAGCTGGGAAAGAAATAAAAGAAATACTTGTTTGTTGAAAAATAAAATTTAATAATTAAAAAAGACAAAGGAGAATCAGAGGGTGGGTCAGGTGCCTAAAAAAAACTCAGCGAGATGATGCAATGAAGAGCCTCTTGGTCATAGAGTCCAAGTCAAGTTACCATGTAACAACTGGTCTTTGCCTCTCTTCTAGACTTCCTTTCAATATCGGATTGGTATGTACCAGTTACATCCTCACCTTTAAAAAGCATCTATTATATGCAAGGCGTTGTGTTAGGAGCTCTAAGAAACATTCCCTTACTTCCTCTGTCACAAAATCACACTCTAGGAACTATGTGGGGTTTCATCTAGTCTAACCTAAACAGAAATCCCTCTACGACACATCTGACAAATGATCATCCAGTCATGTTTTAGAAACAACTGGGAGGTAGACCCCATTTCCTCTCAAAGTGATTCATATCAAGGTGATTCATATATTTCCTTCTTTCAAAATTTAATTATCATTACTCTCTTGCCTTCCCCCATTCCAAAATTTAGGGTACTCAGTTTGTCCGAGTTCAAACTAAATCCTTAGGATGTATCCTTGCCTTGATGTTACCTCTCATTAATCATGTGACCTTAGGTAAGTCACAACTTCTCTGAGCCTCAGTTCCCTCATCTGAAAATAGAGTTAATATTACCTGACCTACTTAATTTATGGCTATTTTAAGAATAAAAAGGACAATAAGTTTTTAAGTGCTTTAAAATATATGTGCCTATAAAAATAGGAAAGAGTAATAATAGAAACAATAATAATGAAAGACATTGTGGCATAGTTGTGTGCTAATCTCAAAGTCATAAAGACCTGGACTCAAGTATTGCCTCTGCTACTTATTGGCTGTGTGACCCTGGGCATGGCACTTATATCTCAGTGCCTCCTGGAAATTCTTTAAGCCAATAAGTGGCAGAAAAAAAAAGTTGTTCGTCTACTTTGGTAAAGGTAGTTTCCTTGCCACAGAAATCATGGTTCAAGATTTTGTAAAAGAACAATAATTATAACATGTGCCATGCTTTTTTCCTTGCTCTACAGTATAAGTTTCTGAGGCTGTCCCTCACAGGTAGCATGGGACATTATGTATGACTCACAGGAAGACAATAATAGAAATCTCTAGCCTCTTCTCCCCTACTCTTCTCCAACAGATACTTTAATTCCTACTGGGAGAGAAGGCAGGGATGTAGAAGTCAGAGGCTGACCATTCTGCCCTCCTCAGACAGAAGGGATGCCAGGCTAGAATCATATCAGTATGTTCTCTTAAATATTATTAGTTATAAGGATGTAGTTTTTAAGGTTCAAGTTAAAATTCTTATTATTGCTTATTGATGGGAAAGGAAAACCCAAGCTTTATATTTAAGGTTTGACTCCCTTCCCACCAAATACCAGTTCTACAATGAAAACACATAAAAATAGTAAAGAAATGTATCTATTTGGAATGCAAAGCATAAATCAGAAAAAGTAATATAGGAGACTATATACTAGACTACATAAAGGACCTCGGTCATTGGGAGCCAAAAAATTGTAGAGACAACCAAGAGAGAGTCACAGATCTTATCCAAGAGGAAGCTCCCTGAAGTCTTGCTACATTAGAATGGAGCAAGCTGGATATGGGGACATGATAGAGACTAATAGCTCCTCTCCTATCGGCTTCTTCCCAGTCATATCCTAAAGTAAGGTTGGCATCATCCTTCTTCTCTCTCAAAGGTAGAAGCCAGAAGTTCCCAAAGGGTCCTAAAGAGTCTGAAGAGACTGGAGCTCTCCTCTGTCCTGATCTCTCCATCTCTGCTCTACCCTCCACACAGGTGCAGAGCATTAATTTCTACCAATGAGGAAAGAGTCTCAAACCAATGTGCTTTGGGACTCAGGTTAAAAGTGTTATGGGATTTTTTCTTACTTTATAGCATATATTTTTGTATGTATCCTTTCTCCACTACTAGACTGGGGTATCTTTGAGGGCAAAATCTGCTTTTTTCTTTACTTATATCTCTCATCTTGGTAGAAAGTGCTGGTTCTCCATTCAAAGTACTACTGAGTGTTGATTGTCTTCCTGACTAAATAACCCAGAACATCACCATGCACCTGAACTCTGTGAAGAGGTGACAAAATGAATAGTGTTCGAACCTGAATGTGAACAATGTTTATTACCCTTCCATCTAATTCAATCCAACAAATATTTATTAACCACATACTGTGTTCATGGATCTGGCTTAGATGCTTGGGGTTCATGAAATAATAAAAAACATATTCCTGCCCTCAAGGAGCTTACATTCTATTGTGGATTATATAATTCAAACCAGTGAGTACATGCATGGCTAGTCAAAGAAAGAGAGAACACTAGCAACGAGTTAAGATTTTTTTCATAACAGATGTCAGGTGAGCTGAGTCTTAAAGGAACCTAGGGAGATGAGAAAGGCATGCAACTCAGGCCGTGCAAAAGAACAGAGTTTGAAGATAGAGTTGCCAGGTTCAGAAAACAACAAGTGGCTCAGTTTGGCTCAAATGTAGAATACATGAAGGGAAGTAATGGGCAATTAGCTTGGAAAGATAGCCTGGAGACAGATCATTAAGGGCACTAAATGCCAAGCTGAGCAGTTTGTATTTTATCCAGAAGCAATAGAAGCCACTGAAGTTCTTTGAGCAAAGCAGTGATATGGTCATACTTATAAGCTTTGGGAAGATTTTTAGAAAGATTTTTGGAGCTACATAGAGAAAGGTTTGGTGAAAGAAGAAACCAAAATTTCATTTATGAGGCAGGAGGTGATGAGGTTCTACACTAGAGTGGTGACTACACTAGAGTGAGTGGGGAGGTGAATTGTGTGAAAAATATTTCAGAGGTAAAATCAACCAGATATGTCAACTGACTGGATATGGGAGGGAAGAGAAGTAAATTGAATATTTGACAAGCTGTGAATCTGAGCGACTGGAAGATTCTTAATGACCTCAATAGGAATGGAGAAGCTTGAAAAAGAAGATTTAGAGTAAAAGAAAATAAGCTCCATTTTGAATATGTTGAATGTGAGATACCTAGAGAATATCCAGGTAGAGATATCCAACTTGTAATAAAGCTCAAGAGAAAACAACACTAGATATATTGATCTAAATCAACTTCAGAGAAATAATCATTGAATACATAAAAAAATGAAGAGATCACCAAGAAAAGATAGAGGCTTCAGGAACACCAGTTGCCTGCAAGGCACGGATCCAGCAAAGGTGATTGAAAAGGAACAAGCAACAAGGAGACATTTTAATGTCATAAAAGCCCACAAGGGAGATAAAAGATTTAGGAAAAGAATGTGGTAAAAAATATTAAATACTAAGAAAGGTCAATAAAGATGAGAACCAAGAGGGCAATTATGTCTTTTCTGAGCTTCTTCCTTATTGGCAATATAGTTTATGCCTTGCTAGGCCTTCATTGTGCTAGAGTTTGGTAGATAGAACCTGCCCTGGTAAAAGTAAGCAAACAGCTCTTTAGACATGGACACCATATCCAGCTAACAATAGCAAAGCAGAGTACATCCAGGCTAAAATTAGTCCTGTCCTTTTCAACCCTTCTGCCTGGGCCAGAGATCAAAACTTTCTGTTATAGAAAATTGACTTAATCCCAGGGAGTCATTCTTGCATATCCTCTGAGAACCTGTCTCTGCTGCAGATAAATTTGAGAGAGAACAAAAGGTTACTGATAGAGGGGAAATAGTAATTAATCTGGAGTCAGAGAATTCGGGTTCAAATCTCACTTGATACTGCTTGTATGACCTTAGACAAGTTCCTTACCCTCCATGGACTTCAGTTTCTTCATCTGTCAAAATGAAGGGGTCAAACATGACTTCTAAGATCTTTTCCAGCTCTGTGTCTAAGATCCTATGATTCATAGATTCCCAGTATTCTCTACCAACCTCCCCAACAGTCTGGTCATTATTATGTATATATGACAAAAACAAAGTCTCATTAGTTTGCACTGTATTTTGGGCAGGATAGTCTTGGTTTCTCTTACCATATGGTAGACTGAATGAATCTGGAAGCTCACTCCCTAGAAGTTAGTGGGAAGGTCTAGAAAATGCTTCAGTTTTGAAGTAGCATGGTGTTAGCACCACCAGAGAGGCAGGGAAATTGAGCTATGGGAACAAGGTAATAGTCCATGGCCACAGTTTTAATAGGGGTTTTTCTCACCATGTGTGACCATGTTGTTGGCACATTGGCCATCATCTCCATCCTCATCACCCATTCCTTCCCTAGGGTGCCAAGTTCTGATAGATGAACTTTCACTTCATTCTCCTCAGAATTAGGTCTCTGTTTAGCTTCCTCATTATTTCCACATTAAGCATTTAATCTTATTCCCTTTTCCATCTCCCTTTTATATCTTTCTTCATTAGAATCTAAGCTCATTGAGGGTAGAAATTGTCTTTCTTTCATATTGTGCTTATGTCCCCAGAGCTAAGCATGGAGAAAGTGCTTAAAAAATGTTTTATCTAACTGACAGTTACTTTCTTACTCTAAGGTAGCTTATAAACAGACTCCTGAAAAAAAATAATAGGAGAAGACCAGCCCCTACCTGGTATTCTTGGCACTGGTCCTTACACTAGATGATCTCTAAGGTCCCTCAGCTCTGTGTCATATGACAATGTACCTAGTCAGCCTTGACCAGCCCCACCAAAAAAAAGTCATAGGGAAAACATAGGATTTAGACAGGAAGAGAATCTTAGAAATAATCTTATCCAACCCCTTCATTTATAGGGGGGTCTCATAAATTAAGGCCCACAGAGTTGAAAATAGCCCAAGGTCACCAACATACAGGATTGTGCTAGAGATATCTCTATCAATCCAGTGAGACAAATTGTTAAATTTTCAATGTGAATGAACATTTACACCTAGAAACTGACAACCACTACAAATTAGGGCTTTATTTATTGTTTTGCTGGTTGTCTAGATTTAAGAAAGTATTAATAATTCAGACTAAACTTTAAAGTGTGTGTGCATTCATCTCCACCACCACCCCCAGCCCAGTTGTTAAACATTTACCAGCATACCCTTGTATTCCTCTATAAACACTGTTGGAGCTCAGAAGGAGACAAAAGAAGGCTCAGGGAATGAAGTCATCACCACACTGAAAGCCTGCTGACTGGAGGCTAACAAAAATAATAATAATAATTGACATTTATTTAGTGCTCTAAGGCTTGCATTGTGCTTTGTACTCATTATCTTATTTGAGCCTCATAACATCCCTATCCAAGTACCAAGTGAAAAAGCCAAGATTCTAGTGTCAGGTCCTTTGTGATGACAAGGCAGAAGCAAGCCCTGCCTTGTATTCCAGGAGAATGTGAACAATCTAGTTAGCCAAGTAGAGATACCAGTCATTTATGTCTAAAAGCAGGATATCTTTAGCTGTGGTTTCCCTTCTCTGTAACTTTAACTGTAGACAGCTAGGTGGCACCATTGTACACAGAGTATTAGACCTGAAATCATTTGAACCTGGGTTCAAATTTGACCTCAGACACTTAATAGCTGTGTGATTCTGGGCAAGCCACTTAACCTTTGATTCCTCATTCCTCATCTATAAAATGGAGCTATTCATAGCGTCTGCCTGCCAGAATTATTGTGAGGATCAAATGGGAAAATATTTGTAAAGTGTTTAACACAATGCTTGGCATGTGGTAAATACTTTATAAATGCTTATTCCCTTCACCCTACCAGTTCACCATTTTACTTTCCCATAAATTTGTTTTATTTTGCTTGGGTTTTCCCTTTAAATGTTCATAAAGTCTTTTTTTTATTTTTAAACCCTTATCTTCTATCTCAGAATCAATACTAAGGATCAGTTCTAAAGGAGAAGAATGCTGGGGGCAAGGAAAATGGAGTTAAATGGCTCATCCAGTGTCTCATAGCTAGAAAGTGTCTGATATCAAATTTGAACACTGGTCCTCCTGACTCCAGGCTGAACACTCTATCCATTGTCCCCAGCACAGATTGACAAGTTTAACAACAACCATAGAAAGAAACAAAAAGGACTGCTACTCCCCTCACAAACATTGGTATAAGGGGGGGGGGGGGGCAGATACTAAACTTGGAATGAGAAGACCATCTTAGCTCTGCTCCTTTCTAACTACATCACTTGGGACACAATTTTGTATTTTAGTTTCCTCATTTATATACTGAAAGAGTGGGACTAGATGGAATCTAAGATCCATCTCTTTGGGGTGCTCATCAATGAAGAACTGTAAAAAAGGAGACTAAAAAAGTATAGAATCACAGCATTTAAAGACAGACAGACCCTCAGATATTGAATCCAATCCTCTTGTTTTACAGATGAGATGACAAAGACACAGAGAGATGAAGTTATTTTGCCAAAGTCACACAAAGTAGAAGATACTAGAAGATACGGAGCCAGGATTCAGACATAAGTCTCTAAGTGCAAATTGAGAAGAAAATCTAGGCATGGTTCTGAGAATTAGTTCTCTTTTCCCCGAGATTTCTTCCTATATTCCACTGAGCAAGCCCAGGACAACATAATCTCCAAGGACTCATGTCACTTCTGCCTGTGGAAAAAAGCCAGACATGTAGGTGACCCCATAGAGCTCCCAAACTCCTAAGTCTGTCAGCCCAACTCTATGACTCTCCACTTCTCTTTTGCCCCATTTGGGAAGGAAGGAAGGAAGGAAGGAAGGAAGGAAGGAAGGAAGGAAGGAAGGAAGGAAGGAAGGAAGGAAGGAAGGAAGGAAGGAAGGAAGGAAGGAAGGAAGGAAGGAAGGAAGGAAGGAAGGAAGGAAGGAAGGAAGGAAGGAAGGAAGGGAGGGAGGAAAATAAGAAATGATGCCAGGTGGAAGACCTCCCTCAAGACTTTCTTCTCCAGGAGTTGGCTTATTAAGAGGCTTGATAGTTGTGACTGAAAAGCGGATGGGAGGGGGGGGGGAAGGAGAGAGTCCTCCACACTAATGAGAAATAGTTCAATAATAAAAGAGACTATTCATGATTTAATTCAAAGACCTTTCATTAGTTGCAGACCAGAGATATGCTGGTCCTGTTCTGTACTACCACCTCCTCTCCCTATCCCAAGGCTATGGGAAAATGGAATAGATTGTCCTAAAAATATATGTGTCCCCAACTCCCAAGTCTGTCTGCCTTCTATTATCCCAGGTCCACACAGTGACAAGTGTACACTACCTAAGGGAAGGTGACAAGTAGATGTAAGTGGTGAAAATTGACTGATAGGATCAGACCAGTCAGGAATAGAACCAAGGGAGGAAGGTGGATAGATGAAGAAGGACCAATAGAGGACAATGTCTTAAATGGAACATGGCAATGAATGGAGCAAGATCACCAATGGGATCAGAGCTGCCAGATAGAAAATTGACAGGAGAAAAGCAGAAAACAAGATATAAGGACTATATCTGCCATTGTGCAGGCACTTGAGCATACCTCTTCCCTAATAAAGTATTAATATTCCCATTGGCACTTTGTTAAGAAGACAAAGACAATTCTTGGTAAACTTCCCATGGCTATGGTCCTGATTGGTTTCCAGGAACTCTGGCTACTCCCCAAATAATCCAGTAGACTAGGACACTAGAGAGGACTGGCTCAGGTTGGAGGAAATTCTAATCTTCATTGGTCTTTAGAAGTGAACTGGCAAGGACAGGTAGGTAGCTCAGCAGATGGAGAGCCAGGCCTAGAAATGAGAGGTCCTGGTTTCAATCTAGTCTCAGATACTTCCTAGCTGTGTGACCCTGAGCAAGTCACTTAATCCCTTACTATTCTTCTGCCTTGGAACCAATGTTTAATATTAATTCTAAGACACAAGGTAAGGGTTTAAAAAAAAGTAAGCAAAAGAACTAATCCTTTGAAGCCACCATTTTGCCTTTTAACTTGTGCCCTTCTTTTGAAATAGAGCATAAGTAACTCTATGGGCTTGCCAAAGTGACCTGAAAGGGCAGTTCATGACAAATGTTCCTGAACACCAATCTCTTGGGTAGAGGAAGAGACTTTCTTAAGCAACATGATCTCAGAATCTAACCTTCTGGCAGAGAAGAGTAATTTGGAGCCAGTGACAGCCTTCCAGAGTAAGTAACCTCCAAATTTGAAAGTTTAGGGTCTAGACATTTGGGAAAGGGGAGACTTCATAAACAGTGTATCTCTTGAAGAAAGATTACTCATTTATTTGTCCCTGCCTTAAAGAAGCAATGAGGGTGGAGCAATATGGTGGAGCAAGAGATCTGGACATTGCCAAACCCTGCTATTATAGAAACTGAGATTTGGCAGGAAATGTTTTCTTGGTTGTTTGTCTTTCTGGGGAGCTGTACCCACATGGGGCACTACAGAAACATCGGGTACTATGAGCCTTCGGACTTTGTAGGAGAGCTAAAGATTCACCAAGATGTCAGACTTTTGCAGATAGCAATCTCAAATTCAGAATGTTCCACCTGTTTAAGGGATTCTGTAGTTCTTTTGTGCCTTTCATGTTTTCCCAAGGGGGTAAAAGAAGTTTATTCTTTATTTGGATCCAAGTGCTTGGGTCCCCCCATTACTCACATGTAAACTCTGGAGGGAGGGGGGTTTATAATGATTCCAAGATTATAAAATGCTTTGGAGTTAATCCCTACAATCAAACTGGGTCCTTGTGAGCTCAAAGCTCAGAAGGGGACAAGAGGTATAATGAGTCACGTGTCACAATTCTATTAGTAGATGAAGGCTTGCATAGTGGGCTAACTTTGGGGCAAGCAAGACATGGATTCAAGTCTTCATCTCACATATATTATGTATGTGGTCATGGAAAATTCATTAGAGAAGTTATGTGACAGAATGAATTAGCCCTGGACTTGGAGTCAGGAAGACCTAAGTTTGTTGGCTTTTTCAGACATTTGTTATCTGTGTGATCCCAGGCAAATCACTTAACTTCTGCTCACCTCAATTTCCTCATCTATAAAATATGGATAATAACACCTCAAAAGGGAGTTGTGAGGATCAAATGAGAGAACACATAAAACACACATGAATTTTATTGAGCAGCTAGGTGGCACTAGATGGAGCACTGGACCGAAACTCAGGAAGACCTGAGTTCAAATTTGACCTCAGGCACTTACTAGCTGTGTGGCCCTAAGCAAGTAACTTGACTCTGTCTGCC